>NW_021834251.1:77500-87500 GCF_006345805.1 Octopus sinensis
TACACGTTGTTTAGTTAAAAACACTTAAGAGAGTAACAGAAAAGTGTTTTTCTGTTAAACCATATTGAATAGTAATGAGTCTTACTAGTTCGTAGTGGTTTTGTAGCTACGGTGTTTATTCGAATATTCACGTGTTGTGCGGGGAGGTAATAACGTTATTTTCTGCGATGAATCTTGGTAGGAAGGGGTCCTGCAAAATTCCCCGATCTAAGGTTATCGCAAAAGTCCTGGTTGGAGGCACAAAATTCCGAGTTTCTTTTATAAGGCCTAGAGAAACTCAAGGACCTCTGCAATAAGTGTGAAACTGAGGGAGTATGTTAAACAAAGCCGTAATTAACAGATCCTCCTGTATCTTTTTTACCCAAAGCCAGGAACTTCTCAGCTCTTCCTCCTATGTTGTGAATTTAGAGTAGGTGGAGGCTATTTTGTGCTGCGGGTTAGTAAGATCAGCTTTTAAGCAATACATGTGCGACTCGATTCCTTTGTTCAGATATGCCTCCTTCACCTCTCTACATTTTTTAATCTATGAGGCACGATTTGTATTGTAATTTCTCACTGCTTCCTGTATAGAAACCGAACGTAAACGTAAACATCGCCCTTACAAGCCTAACCAGGCTCATGGGCCCGGTTTCCCGGTTTCTGTGGCGCAAATGCTCCCCCTCCCAGCTGGACGGGACGCCAGTCGATCGCAGTGTTACTCAGCAAACCGGAAGAGAGAGTGAGAGAAAGTTGTGGCGAAAGTTTACAACAGGAGTCGCCACCAACGTGTTTTCACTCAACAAACACACACAACGCCCGGTCTGGGAATCGAGACTGTAATCTTCCGAGCGCGAATCCGCTGCCCTAACACTTGGGCCATTGCGCCTCCACATAGAATCCAAACGTACTACGATATAATTATCATAATATGAAGAAGGAATGTGTGATGTATATGTTTTCTAAAGCTGTTAACTGATATTTGGCACATAAATAACTGAAATATTGCATAGTGGAACACGTTTTTAAGAGGGGAAGGTCATGGACGCTCCCTACCATTTTTTCTTTTTCTCCAGATACAGTAACAATATTTATTATATACTCTTCAACACCAAAAAATTCTTTGAAACACAGAATCATCTTATCAATATCGTCATCGTCTCACCGTCGTTACCGTCATCCACACGATCATTATTATCATCATGATCATCATGATCCTCATCATCAACATCAGCATCGTCATCATCAATACCACTAACAAAACCACCACCACCAACAACAACAACAATTCCAACCCACGCCACCACCACCACCACCATCATCATCATCATCATCATCATCGATACCATCGACTGTCATTTCGAATTAGTCAGTTCCATAGTTGCTTCGACATGCCGTATCTGATTAGACGATTCCTAAAGAAAGGTCGTGTCGATATGGCATAAGAAAATGGTGGTATTGATTAGCGCCATTCAGCTGCTGATTAATCGATAATGCCATGTAAGACAGGTGAGCAAGGAACGCTAGGTGGTTATAAGTAGGAACGACGGACAACTATAGACAGGTATAGGCAGGTACACACAAATATATATTACAGGTATATAACAGTAGTTATACATACACGTTCACATATACATGCAGAGATGCACGTACACGCGAAGATATGAGTGTACGTATTTATGTGATATATATGTATATGTGTATATATGGTTACGTATATATGTCATACACATACATATATGTATATGCTTGTATGCATATATACATAAACATGTGTATCAATATATATATATATATGTTATATATATATATATATATTATATATATATATTATATATATATATATATATATATGTTTATATATATATATATATATATATATATATATATATATATATATATATGCATGTATGTATGTTTGTGGGTATGTACATATGTCTGTGTGAGATTATATATGTATGCGTTCCAGCATTGACACGTAAAAGAGATATTTGACAAGTTTCCTATAGACAGTGAAAGACACACGCGTACATTCCTCTCCTCAAACTCACACACACACACACGTTCATACATACATACATACACATAGTGTGTAAGTGGGTGGCACACATAGACATCTCTAGATAAACAGATAGATAGATACATAAATAGATAAAAATATATACAAGTATGTACATATACACATGTATGAATAAATATATATATACATTATTTTTCTACTCTAGGCACAAGGCCCGAAATTCGGTGGGAGGGATCCAGTCGAATAGATCGAACCAGAATGCAACTGGTACTTGATTTATCGACTCTAAATAGTTACAGTGGTTATCACGTAATGATAGGCCAGTGCCACAACCAAAACCAGAACTCCATCCACAAAAAATACTTGCTCTGTGTTTGGTGCAGCATGAAAGATATTTCCATTATGTGCTACTGAACATGGAAGGACTATCAATGCAGGTGTCTTGCCAATAACTTGATCGTGTAAATGCAAAGTTACGTTGAATGTGGCCAGTTTTGGTAAACAGAAAAGGTGTTATTCGCCAGTATGGCAATGCACTGCCACACTCTTCAAAACAAACCCAAGAACAAAATAAGCTATCAGGATGGAATGCTCGTCCACATTCTCCATACTTACCTGACTTGAATTAATTTTTAGAAATGAGCAGAGGATGTCTTCAAGAGCTATTTTAACAACAAAAAATGAAACCGTTAATAAGCTAACTGAAAGAAATTATGGAAAAACTTTCGGGAAATGTTATTGATTATATATTAAAACGTATAGAGTGTACAGCAAGAGAAAATCTGTCTTTTCTCTATCCTCCTGAATTTTGAATTCTATAAATATATGTGGCCTTCCTCCTGAAGATCAAGACTGTCGCTCCACTAATGTTATTACAAAATATGGATCTCACTCAAGATCACTGCACTGGCAGTCGCTACACGATGAAACTCAGCAGCGCTGATATTCGAGCCGTGCTGACCATTTCTTGAATTTCTCTTCAGCTCTCTGACATGGATTTAGCATTCACTGTACAAGTATTGCGATTCCTCAATCATTAGTTGCCAATAAGTAAGAGACAAGAACAAAAGTTTCGAAAGACATGTCTTGTATCTGCCATATCATTTATTCTCTCGAAAAACGACAGCGCCCTGGTGATCTCATTCTCGCCCACAACATCATAAGCGGAAAGTGTAAACTCTCGAAAGAGCTGTTCTTCACTCCTGCTCCAGAGCGTGGGCTGCGGGGTCACTCCGAAAGGCTCTATCTACGACGATTTCATCTCAATCGAAGGAGAGGGGCTTTCTCCGTCCGGGTTGCGGATCCGTGGAATAAGCTGCCGGACGAGATAGTGAAGATGCAGACGACCGCTCGGTTCAAAGTCTCTCTTGACCAGAAATGGCCTGAACTCTTTGTATGACCACCCTCCCTGTACATAACTCCCTGTCCCCCTACATGGCCTTGCTTTTGCTTTTTGAGCCAATAAAAAATGAATTGAATTGAATTGAATATCCTGTGTGCATACATGGACAATTTTATATTACTAACAGTAGAGAAGGAGACCTTGAAAATCAGCGCGTTTATGCAAGCTAAGCAGAATTCTTTGCAACAGCCAAGAAGAGACGAAATAATAGAAAAATATCTGTGACACGGAATGTTGTTTATCATCAAGTTATGTAATGAGATATTGTTCAAAGGATATACTTATTCTGTTGAATATGAAAAACTAGTATTTTGAATGATCAACAGCATTCAGTGGTTATTAGTCAATCTGAACATTATTTGAACAATTTATGGAGGTACCTGCATGATTAACAAATATTTTTACCGGCAGCTTAGCGACGAATAATGAGAGGATGATAATATAGAAAATAATATTTAGTCACACATGAAAAATAATACTCGTATGAAATGTCTAGTTGGTTCAAAGTAATTTGTAATCGTATTAAGGACATTGCTAGATATCTAATTATATATGAAATCAAAGTGTGTTCATAATGGAAATAGGTCAAATATCTGAATAGATGTTAGCACGATGATCGTGTGAACATATAGAGAATGTATCTCATTATGAATCAAAGGAGTTACTAATAGATTTGAGAAGGCGAAATAGCAGCCACACTATTTAGAAGTTTGGCTTGAGACTTGAAGTATGTTATTGCAACATTAGGGTTAATTCTAGCTTTTCATGTTAAAGCGGAATTGGAGTATCATAATTAATAAATGTACATTAAAGATGTTGTTGTTGTTGTTGTTGTTGTTGTTGTTGTTGTTCTTCTTCTTCTTCTTCTTCTTCTTCTATTCTTCTTATTATTATTATTATTATTATTATTATTATTATTATTATTATTATTATTATTATTATTATTATTAATATTATTATTATTATTATCATTACTATTTTTCATAAAGGTCTTTTAATAGAGGAGTTGAGAAACAAAAGCATTAGTTCAAAAAAGTTGATATCAAATAAGGTTGTGAATATAAATTTACCCAATGAAATAGATTAAAATAAGGGGTCAAATTGTTATTAGTAGGTATTCAAGTACAATAATCAAAGGAACGTGAAATGTAAGTGCGATGAAGTACAAAAACAAAAAGCAAAAAGGAAATATTTATGAAGGATTCCAAAGTTGGAAATACCTTTTATATTATAGGATAGAATACAAAAGTCATAGAAAAATTAATCTGGTGTTGTGGAATGTAATTCTATGAGGATTATATATTATTTCGAACAAGGTTCTCGGCATAATGGGCAAGTTTCTTCTACAGTAGCCCCGGGCCGACCAAGGTTTGGTAGACGGAAACCTGTCGTATATACATTTATAAATGCGTGTGTGTGTTTGTGTGTGTTTGTGTCTGTGTTTGTTCTTCCAGCTCCCCTTATTGGTGTGTTTGCGTTCCTGTTACATAAATAGTACGGACAAGCATGTACACACACACACACACACCACACACACACACACACATGCATACGCATACGGACATATAGAGGCGCATATGCGTACACAACAGGTGCACGTACATACACACAAATTCAAATGCATGGACACATTCAAGCTCCTACGCAGGAAGAATTAGAAGTACATACACAAACGCACAGACACACATACATACACAAATACACAAGCACACACATAGAGAGGCATGAATATGCAGGAGTATACTACATACATATATACATACATACATACATACATACATACATACATACATACATGCATACATACATACGCAAGCATAATGGCACGCACACACGCAAGCAACAAGGTCTCAAGCAGACAAGCGGAGCTTCCATAGAACGATTAAGACGAAAGAAATTGGAAAGGTTGTAAGTAAAAACGAAAAATCTTTGACAAACAAAAACAAAACAAATGACTCAGAGCTTAACCAAATTAAACGAACAATCGATTATTTAGTAGAATACTTAAAGAATTGTCTATTAATAAAACAGTGGAATTGAACAAGTGTGTGTCTTAATTATATTGGCATAATTACTGTCCCTTTACGCCACTACACATTCTTTATTTTCTCTCCATGTTTCTTTATGTGTTCCGTTCTGTGGAAGAGCGTAGGCTCGAAACGTTGAAGACTTTTCATTTCACGAGCGTTATACCAATACATCTGTTTGTTGTCTACACCACCTGTCTTCGTCTTCTGGGTTATTTTTGTGAATTCTCCCCAATATATATATATATATATATACATATAGATATATTTATCCACACATATATATAATATATAATATATATACATATATGCATATATATATATATATATACATGCATACATACACACACACACACAAACACACACAAACACACACTCACATATATATATATATATATATATATTATATATATATATATATATATACACACATACATACATGCATATATACATGCAAATACATATATATATATATATATATATATATATATGCGTCACGGTTCTTTCACTTCCTGTCTACCCGATCTACTCACAAGTTTTGGTTGACCCGTGGCTATAGTAGAAAACATTTATATATGTGAATCTTCCTGTGTTTGTGAATATTCGTATATGTGTGTATTTAGTGCGTGCGTGTACATATGTGTGGGATCGAATGAGCAATAAAGAACACGCGAGACGCGCTTGGGAGTTTATCATCGCAAAAGCTTACTGAAACTGTTTGACTCTCTCCTTCTTATCTGCAGATGAAATATATCATCGAATTGATTAAGTGCATATAGAACGGTGATATCTCGGCCCCGAGGTCGGGGGTTCATATACCGCCATACTGACTGAGCATCGTCCATGAGGCCACTGACACTTGGTGGGGGTTTGGCGAGTAAGGAAGTCATAAATTCGTTGAAATAAAAGAAACAACAGTTAATTAATGAGGGTTTAAATAGTAGGCAAAATGCGTATTACTTTGCGGAAGTTGAACGCTGCCAAAATGTGCCTTGGTAATGTGGACAGCGAGATAAAAGCAAAGACAAACCATCTATGTATCTTGCCAAGAAACATTTATGCCTGAAATGCTTATCTCTTTGGAAACTTCTATCGTATATATATATATATATATATATCCAGAAGAACTCCGTTCTAAGTCCTAATGGTCTCTGGTAGAAATTTGCGATGGTTAGTCATTAATCATCGCTATGATTGATCGGTAAAATATTTCATTCGGAGACGCTTTTGCAATTGTTCAACAGTTTTCATGATACATTGAGGAATGATTAATACAATGTACGTGCACAGAAACACACTCACACACACACACACACGCGCGCGCACACACACTCTGTCTCTCTCTCTATCTATATCTCTCTCTATCAATCTCTTTCTCTCTCTCTCACTTACACACGCACACACATGCAAAGCTGAGTGTATGCAAGCACGAAAACACGCAGGTACACTCACACACACACAAACACACAGACATGATTAGTTTGTGGTAATCTCTCAGATTATAATAAAATTGCAAGCCTTTGATTATTGTGTCTGCAATCCAAAATGCATATTATTATTATTATTATTATTATTATTATTATTTATTATTATTATTATTATCATTATTACTATCATTACTATTACTATTACTATTATTATTATTATTATCATTATCATTATTATTAATTATTATTATTTTATTATTATATTATAATATTATTATTATTATTATTATTACTTCTACTCAAGGAGAAGCTAGTCTATTACATCGACACCAGTGCGTAACTGGTACTTATTTCAATGACCTAAAAAGGATGAAACAAGTTGAACTCAGACGAATTTGAACTCAGAACGTAGCGACGGCCGAAAATTTGTTGTTGTTATCATTATTATTATTATTATTATTATTATTATTACTATTATTATTATCATTATTATTATTATTATTATTATATTATTATTATTATTATTATTATTATATTATTATTATTATTATTATTAATATATTATTATTATTATTATTATTATATTATTATTATTATTATTATTATCTTGAGCAAGACACTTTATTTCACGTTTCTCCAGTCTATTCAACTGGCTAAAAGGAAGAGTACCAGTAATTCAAATAGCCAGCCTTGTCACATTATATGTCAAGATGAATCTCTCTTAGAACGACGCTCAGAGAACGCGTGACTGTCAAATGATCACTCTCTTCCATGTTGATGTCTTGCAAACAATTTGCACATGCAAGTGCTACCAATCAAAAGCTCCGTATACCGGAAGCCAGCAAGTGTATGGGGACATCAGGAGAGAATGCGCGCCGTTTCGGGGCCTACCCCTCAACGGCATTAATGTGCACCGGCCCCCATCACTGATATGAGTCCCCGCTTGCTAGATCAGCTGGTTATGAAGTTAAACTCAATATCCTTCGAGCCATCACTCATCGTCTCTTTTTAACCAAATCCAGTGGCTAGCCTTCTCCACTGTAGATTGGATATTGACTTTACGATGAGTTAGGCCCAGCGATAACAACAGTGAACTGTTCCGTTGATTAGATAAGCTGGAACACCGTTGTCAGCCATTGGAGTCCAATGTCCAATGGTCAAAGATTAGTGACACGCTTGAAACTCAGAGTACCTAGGAATTTGAATCGAGGTGCTTTGATCCATACATGTAACTCCCAATAAATAGGTTGAGTGCTCTACTTTCGTTTGTCTACTCATTCGTATATATGTGTATGTGTGAGTATGTATGTATGTGTGTATACATGTGTACACATATATATATATATACACACATACACACACATATTTATATATACACAGAAACATACATACATACATACATGTATGCATACATACATACATACATACATACATATATTTATAAATATATATACAGGCGCAGGAGTGGCTGTGTGGTAGGTAGCTGGCTTACCAACCACATGGTTCCGGGTTCAGTCCCACTGCGTGACACCTTGGGCAAGTGTCTTCTACTATAGCCTCGGGCCGACCAAAGCGGAGTGGATTTGGTAGACGGAAAACTGAAAGAAGCCCGTCGTATATATGTATATGAATATATATATGTGTGTGTGTATTTTTGTGTGTGTGTGTATTTTTGTGTGTGTCTGTCTGTGTTTGTCCTCCCAACATCGCTTGACAGCCGATGCTGGTGTGTTTATGTTCCCTTTAATTATCGGTTCGACAAAAGACACCGATCGAATAAGTACTAGGCGTACAAACAATAAGTCCTGGGGTCGATTTCCTCGACTAAAGACGGTGCTCCAGCATGGCCGCAGCCAAATGACTAAAACAAGTAATAGGGTAAAAGGGATATATATATATATGTATGTATATGTATGTATATACGTATATATATATGCATATATAAATACGAGCAGCAAGACAGATTCAGTCCTTATGTCACTGACGTACGATTATTTTCATTGTATACGTGTGTAAAAGTATATGTAGGTTCTACTGCTTGGTATTAAGCTACTGTGTTATAGAAAGGCTCCCTTTTAGCGTAGATAAGGGTCTGACCTTTCACATGCATGTCTATTTACTCTGATATGGCATTCAACGACATAGCTGGATTTGTCTGCTTTCTGATTTTAGTGTTAACTGTCTTCTCAAAATCATCACTCACGATCCAGAATACTTTTATTTATTTACTTTTTGTTATATTTGTCTGCTTTTTACCAAGCACACCTATAGCTATCTACTTATCTCTCTATATATAAAAGGCAGTTTGTCTGTGTGTGTTTCTGTGTGTGTGTGTTAGGTTGTACCCTCACCCTGACCACGGCTTTCAACCGATTCTGATGAAACTTGACACACACAGCCCAATGTCATAATTCAAAACTAACGCAGCGAAAATTTTGAAAAGTTCCCCCAGTTCTGAAAAAAATCGATAAATTCGACATGGGGTCGAGAATCAGAAACACAAACCACAGACTGTCTAGGGGACGCAACTCGACCTTTTTAACTAAAAAAAATTTACCATCATTTTTTTCCCATTTTTTGGCTATAACTCTCTAAAAATGCTTTATATTATTTTCCCTTACAAACCCGAGCAACGCCGGGCGATACTGCTAGTAATATATATATATATATATATATATAATATATATATATATATATATATATATATATGTATATATATATATATATATATATTCACGTAAATGGCTGGCTGTCTCATATAAAATATTCTATCACTTCTTGTCTATGTAAGCACAGACTCTGGTTGTGTGTATGTGTGAGTATGTATATATATGAGGCGCAATGGTCCAGTGATTAGGGCAGCGGACTCGCGGTCGTAGGATCTCGCGGTTTCGATTCCCAGACCGTGCATTGTTTGTGTTTATTGAGCGAAAACACCTAAAGCTCCACGAGGCTCCGGCAGGGGGTGGTGGCGATCCCTGCTGTACTCTTTCGCCACAACTTACTCTCACTCTTTCTTCTGTTGGCCTGCTCGCTTTGCCAGCGGGGTGGCGTCATTTGAAGGCTAAAACAATGCAAAGCGCATTGTGACCAGCGATGTGTCGCAACATCTGATAGCCTGGTCGGTCACGGTGACGGTGATATATAT
>NW_021834251.1:92500-111760 GCF_006345805.1 Octopus sinensis
AGAATGTAAGCTACTGGGAAAGACTCAAGAGATTAAAACTATATTCCCTGGAGCGTAGGCGGGGAAGATATGCCATAATATACATCTGGAAGATCCTGGAGGGAAGTGTCCTGAACTTTGGCATCGAGAGTTACGCAAATGCCAGAACTGGGCGCCACTGTGTGGTGCCTAGGACTCCAAACCTGCCATCAAGATGTAGGACAAGATTCTGTGATAGCCTGGGCTTCCGAGGCCCACAGCTCTTCAATATCCTCCCGAAGAACCTGAGAGACCTACATGGGGTGGATACAGATGTCTTTAAAATGAAGCTGGATCTCTTCCTGTCAGGTGTCCCAGATGAACCAACTTCAAGGCAGGAGGGGCAGATGAGGGCAGCTGCATCGAACTCTCTCATGCACCAAATAGCAGTTGCTAGAAAGCCTCCATGAAGTGAAACCAAGTAGCAACACCAAATGGCGGTGCCCCAGCATGGCCACAGCTCATAAGCTGAAACTAGAATCAATCAATCAATCAATCATATATATTATATATATATATATATTATATATATATATATATATATATATATATATATATATATTATATATATATATAATATATAATTATGTATGTATATATATATATATATATATATATATATATATATATATATATACATGTATGTATATATATACATATTTATTTATTTATTTATTTATCTTGTTACATTCATATAAATATGTGTATGAATGTATAGATAGATGGATCGATACATACATAAACAGAAAGAGATACTGATATACACACATATCAATCTATTACATATTTTATATTTGTATGCGCATGTACGCGCGTGCGTGTATGAATGTGTGTATGTGTGTGTGCATGTGTGTGCATGTGTGTGTTATCTATTGATATGAAACATTGTGTCTGCGTCTTTAAAAATGTATAACTTCGTCCCCATGTAAAATATTACAAAATGAAAACCCTTGTATTTTGCATAAGATCCTTGCCCAGTCTGCTGAGAAATCGGAGCATATTCCTCTATTGTATTTTATTATATGTATTATTTACATCTCAGCTGGATTGTAGTCAGAAATCATTTTACTACGCTCGCTACTGGTCTTTAGTATGTAGATAAATCGCCTAAGCTTAAAAGAATATATGCTAATTTGCATATTATTGTCAACGTTGCAAACATTGAGACGCTTGTCATTCATAAGCACAGCGTGGAACGTTTTTAGAAAAATAAAAATGCGGTATACCAATATATACTTGGAAGGTTAAAACATAGGGTCTTGCTGAGAGATTGTGGTTCTGGAGAGATTGTATATAACTCAAAGTTTGGAGAAACAATTTGTGAGTTGCCAATTTCTAACAGTTTGAAAAGGTGTTATGTACTCACCAGTAATTGTTTAGCAATACGTATTTCAAATTCTTTTAAACAGTTGCATAAACTTCGATGTTTAAGTCTATAATCAATCATACTTAGCCTTGAGTTATAGCTGTTTTTCTTCTCTATTGATCACTGTTTTTTTTTTATTTTTTTATTTATTGCCCAGACAAAGGGATTAAGTCGGTTACATCGACCCCATTGCGTAACTGGTACTTATTTAATCGAACCCGAAAGGATGAAAGGCAAAGTCGACCTCGGCGGAATCTGATCTCAGAACGTAGCGGCAGACGAAATACTTATTTCTTTTCTACCCACAAGGGGCTAAACACAGAGAGGACAAACAAGGACAGACAAACGGATTAAGTCAATTACATCGACCCCAGTGCATAACTGGTATTTATTTAATCAACCCCGAAAGGATGAAAGGCAAAGTCGATCTCAGCGGAATTTGAACTTAGAACGTAGCGGCAGGCGAAATACCTATTCTTTTTATTACCCACAAGGGGCTACACACAGAGGGGACAAACAAGGACAGACAAACGGATTAATTCGATTATATCGACTCCAGTGCATAACTGGTACTTATTTAATCGATCCCGAAAGGATGAAAGGCAAATCTCACATCGGTGGCATTTGAACTCAGAGTGTAACGGCAGATGAAATACCGCTAAGTATTTCGCCCGGCGTGCTGACGATTCTTCCAGCTCGTCGCCCTCTATTGATCACCGTTTGCCGATGGTTGTGCTTACATTGAGTTATGTCCCTTTATAAACGTTAGCTCTTCCAATTAACTAAGAAGCGCATCTATCTTACGTTGATGTAAAATATTATTATACTCTCCATATTTGATAAAAGGTCAGAAAGTGGTAAGTGAATTTCATCGACCCCAGTATTCAACTGGTACATAGTTTATCGACCCCGAAATGATGAAAGGCAAAGCCGATCTCGTCGGAACTTGAACTCAGAACGTAAAAACGGATGAAATGCTGCTAAGCGCTTCGCCCAGCGTGCTAACGATTCTGCCAGTTCGCTGTCTTATTATAGTCTACATATTCAGTGTAAATTCATCTCTGTCCGTACTCTTTACGACTCTTCCCGATATTCGGTCAACTAAAATGCTTATATAATTGATACAGAATGTAATTAACCGCAGAAAATACTATTTTTTAGGAATCGAGTGTGAAACTTATTGTGAGAAAATATGCTACAATATCTATCATTTGATTTACTGGTACACTGCAGCCAACGGACTTCCAATGTTCACGCCTAACTTCATTTCATTCACGAGGCTCTAACAAATGAGATTTTGAGTTCTTGACGACGTCATGTTTTGTAAGCGCTACGTAGTGTTACATTTTCCATCGCAATATGTGTCAATAAAGGCAGGATGTGCCACCACCGAGGTTCGGGAAATATGAGATTTCCCAGCTGAGTCAGGTGCTCTGATTGAGTGGTGGGAATATCATCAAAAGACTCTAATGATAATTCACTCAGTGGCATCCATAAACATGCAAACCTGATCAACAAATGTCAGGAATTAATTTGAAGTAATTTGAGAGAGAGAGAGAGAGGGAGAGAGAGAGAGAGAGAGAGAGAGAGAGAGACAGACAGACAGACAGACGGACAGTGAGAGAGAGAGAAAGAGCAACGGATGCTACGAATCTCTGGTTTCGAACAAGATCCCTGTAAAATTTCACAACAATATTGCTTTGAACTAGAAGCGGAAAAATACAAACTGTCAAATTAATGATGAGTGAAACAGATTTAATAATTCAAGACCATATAAGGAAAGTTGAAAGTATCTGACATGGTGTGGGGATTCTCGTACTTCGATACGTATATAATATATATATATATATATATATTTGATGTGTGTGTTTGGTGGGGGCATCATATAGATTTACACACTTGTTGATTAGGAAGATACAGAAGCAGAAGTTATCTATAAAATATCAAAAACCTGCACATCAAAGATATTTTGATGAAGAATATATATGAGCTCTTGAACTAGGAAAGCACAGAACACTATAATTACGGAGAATTTCAGTACTAATGAAGCATTATTAGCTCATGATTGAGTAAAATCACCAGGAAATATTAGAATGGCGATGAGAAATGTATAGGATAAATTTACAGAAAGTAGGGTCTTGGTGATAATAAAGAGATTTTTCAAGACAAAGATTAATAGTAAAACAACCTATAAGAGACCAAACACAGATAAAAAATATAAAACAGATTTTCTGGAAATATCACTGAAGTGAAAGATCCGTTGGTGAAATAAACACTTAATATCAGGAGGGTACTAGAGAGAGTTAATTTCAAATAAGTGTGCTACATGTGAATGCTCAATTTCTATTTTACTGGTAAATGGCACAAGTGCAAATTAGATATCAATTTTTAGATTATGAACCGTAAAAACAATTCGTTGACATTGTCAAGGACATAGCAATCAAAGTAGAAGGGAGAAAGAAATAAGCGAAAGAAGAAAATGGGAAATTTAATGAGTAGATGGTGTCCAGAAGGAAGAATGTGCAGAAGCATGTAAACAGATCAACAAAAGGATAGAGCGCAAATGCGAAAATTAATTATGCGCAAAATTGATCCACTGGTTTAGAATAAAAAATTTCAAAAGAGATAACAGAAATTTCGTTATAGAGGGATTACAGTCTATCAGTTTGGTGACAAAATATCTCACAAAAATTTAGTTATAGAGAAATCACTTAATTTGGAGCGCAGTAATAGACAAATGATTAATGATAGGTAAGAGTTCAATCACTGAGCTGCTCACCGGCACCTATCATCGAGACTATCACATCACCGACTCCTCCACCTGCACTTCTACAAATATCATCTATTGCATCTCCTGCTCTCTCTCACTCACTCTCTCTCTCTCTCGCTCTCTCTCTCTCTCTGCCCTTCTCTATACATCGGGCAAACGGGACGCCGCTTTGCTGACCGGTTCGCAAGACATCCAACACGGCAATGACACCCCGGTCTCACGACATTTCCGCTCTACCGTTCACTCTTTGCGACAACTGACCCTGTTCGGATTCTCCTTGCACAGGGGCTATCAGGACTCCCGTTTGTTTTTTGTTAATTCTAATAAATATTTATAGCTGATTATTGGTTATATGAGTGACCCAGAATTAATGTATTTAATGAAGCTGAATATAAGAAGATATAGGAAATTTAGAAATTAGAATGCATTGATTGGTATGAAGATTGGAAAGGCAGCTGGTAAATATGCAAGATTCATCAAGTTTCTCAAAAGAAGAAAACGGGTCCTATTTTGTTGGCAACTTGCAATAAAACACTTCCACGGATACACCAAATCAGATCAAATTTTTAGCATCTTGAACAATACTGTCATCATAATTTTATACAACGTAGATGACATTACATTTCTTTGGTTTTTTTAACAAAAAAAAAAAGAAGAAATGAGTCTCCCATTTCACTTCTCTGGTTATCACTTTCATTCTTGTCATAGACATTAATGAATCAAAAGAAATAGGATGCAGAATTATGTTTTGATCAACCTACAGCTGATTCATCATGAAGTAAGTGATTGAGAAACATGGACATTATAGGCAACCATTTTATTTACGATTTGTTCAACAAACTTGAAGACATCATCGAGCTATTGAAAGAATGAAATCTATTGGAATCATACTTTCAAATTCGTTACAAAGCCAGCAATTTCAGGCTCTACTGGTATTTATTATGTTGACCCCGATAGGATGAAAAGCAAAGTCAAACATGATGGAATTTGAATTTAGAAAATAAAGAAGGATGAAATGCCGCTAAGTTAATAGCCTTAAACTCTTGAAATATTATTCTGAAAATCGTTATTTTTTAAGCATCTAAATATAGCAAAGAATACTTATAAACATAGAAATACCCCAGACCATGCATCATAATGTTTAATATTTATATTACCAACCACATGGTTCGGGGTTCAGTCCCACTGCGTGGCACCTTGGGCAAGTATCATCTACTATAGCCTCGGGCTGACCAAAGCCTTGTGAGTGGATTTGGTAGACAGAAACTGAAAGAACCCCGTCGTATATATGCGTATATATATATATATATGCGTGTGTGTTCGTGTATGTTTGTGTGTCTGTGTTTGTCCCCCACATCGCTTGACAACCGATGTTGGTGTGTTTACGTCCCCGTAACTTAGCGGTTCGGCACAAGAGACTGATAGAATAAGTACTAGGCTTACAAAGAATAAGTCCTGGGTTCGATTTGCTCGACTAAAGGCGATGCTCCAGAATGGCCACAGTCAAATGACAAACAAATAAAAGAGTAAAAGAGTGTACTTTATATTGAAGAGAGATAAAATGACTTCTGTTTATGCAGCTAAATCTTGATTTTTTAGATTACGTTTCGGTTATGATCATAAATATGATCAGCGTATTTTTGGACTTCTGTAGCGTCACGTATTTCCAAGACATCGGAATAACACCTCAGTTTAAGTAATGAGTGTGGGCATATTGAAAATTAACAATCTCAGGAATAAATGTATTTCAACATGTATTAAATTTACGAAGCATTTCCATGTTTCCATTTCATTGTTTTATTTTAGCTTATAAGGAAATTTATGCACATTTTTTACGTCATTATATCGATAAGTTGCTGAAACCGATCGAATCGAGGTATTTATTTGCTTAGCCAACTAATCAGTATTTTTTTGCCAACTTCTGAAACCATGTTGATGCGAACCAGAGAGCCAAGCCTTTACTGTATCGTACAGTTTGTTACAAATAACTGTTTAATATTCCTCAAACGGTATTCCAAACATAAAGCTGTTTTGGGAAAACAAGGACACACTAGACGATATTTCAAGACACATTTCCTCTGAGAAAAACTGATTAAGTGATCAATGCTAGAGTACTTTTCAATATAGGTCTACACGATCAGAGCCGATAGGGATAGGCAGGAAGAAACAACAACAACAACAACAACAACAACAACTAAAAACACGATATTCAAAAAAATTTATTAGGTACTTTTGTTTTACTTTTTTTTTGTATTTTTCTGCACACCGGAATATCTTCTGTACTATCGCCTGATTAATGACCCACTTATGGAAATCAACGGTAACTAGGCAAATCTGAGAAGAGCAATCAGATGTTTGGTCTATAAACATAAAGGGTGCGGGTAGACAGCGGTTGGGCGTGAAGTATGTTAAAGGAAAGCTTGCTTTGAATCCAGTGTCAATATACATTCGAAGAAATGATCTATGAATTCACGAATGTATGTGTTATATATGCCTACACACACACAAGCACGCATACAAGTACACGAATATATACATACATACGTACATACACACACATATAAATACATATATATATATATATACCTCTATATGATCTATGTCTGTACGTATGTCTATATGTGGGGATATAAATGTGTCTGCGTATCTGTCTGTCTGTCGATCTATTTATGCACTCTACTTGGAATGTGTGGGTGCATATAAATATATATTATATATATATATATATATATATCTAATATATACTCTTTTACTCGTTTCAGTCATTTGGCTGTGCCCATACTGGAGCACCGCCTTTAGTCGAGCAAATCGAACCCAGGACTTATTTTTGTAACCTAGTACTTATTCTATTGGTCTCTTTTGCAGAACCGCTAAGTTACGGGGACGTAAACACACCATCATTGGTTTTCAAGTGATGTTGGGAGGACACACAGACACCAAAAACACACACACACCACACACACCAACCCCAAACCCACCCACCACCACACAAACACACACACAAACAAACACACACACACACACACACATATATATATATATATATATATGCATATATAAGACGTCCACTAAACCCACTCATACGGCTTTAAGCGGCCCAAGGTGCCACGCAACGGAGCTGAACCCGGAACCATGTGGTCGGTAAACAAGCTACTTACCACACAGCCACTCCTACTCCTATACCACACACCCTATATATAATATGTTTGTAGGTATGTATGTATGTATGTATATAAATAAAATATATATATATATAATATATATATATATATATTATATATATAGATATATATATATATATATATATATATTATATATGTAGCGTAGCGCATTTAAAGGGTTACTCCCACGACTGCAGTTTTCTGTAATTTATATATCCACGACTGCAGTTTTCTGTAATTTATATATCATGCGTGCTTATGCCTATGAATATACAAGTGGTAAAACAAATTTACGTATCTATGAAACCGTCCTTGTACATATTTGTTTTTGCGTATATGAATATACATAACCACACACATATTTACGAGTGTGTAAACATACCTAAATACATGCGTATGTACACACATACACAAGTACATATGAATATATGTACATATATTTGCGTGTATATATATATATATAATAAATGTATGTACATGTACATATATATATATATATATATAGTATATATATATATATATATGCGATTGTATATATATATATATATATACACATACCTATATATATATATATATATATATATATATATATAGTTGTGTTTTTTTTGTGCTTTCTTGTTTGGATTAACATATATATATATGTATGTATGTATTGCATCCATCATACGTCCATATATCGTCTATATATTTTTCATTTGACGTGACAGTTCAATACCACTTGAAATGATACTGCAGGTGTTTATGGTTTTACACACATGAATCCATGTAATTAAACACCATCCCGACTATATGTAGTAGATTTATTTCTCTTTTGACATACTAACACACGGTTAGACATCTGCTTAATTTTATTGATATAGCGGTACAATTACACAAGGTTTGTTGGAGTTTTCTTTTTTGTTTTTTTTTCTCTCTCTCTGTATGTTTTAACAACTATCTCTCTCCCTGAAATCATATCCTGCCGTTTTAAAATAAAGAAATATATCCGAGAAAAAACATAGTTTTTGATATATACATATATATAAAACTTCTGTCTGATCACGATTCTAGTCGTTTTGTTTTTTTTTTCAAATATATGACTCCTGTCGCGTGGAAGTTTGGCCGTTTTGTATTTGTATGTTGGAAGAATATAAATAAGAAATTGCAAACAAGATGCTTTAATCGTCCCAAACAAGGCGATGATGATGATGATGATGATGATGGTGATGATGACGACGATGATGTTGACGATGATGATGATGATGATGAAGATGACGGCGATGATGATGATGATGACGACGACGACGATGATGATGATGATGATGATGATGACGGCCATGGTGATGATGATGATGATGATGATGATTATGATGATGACGATGATGATGATGACGACAACGATGACGACAACGACGACGACGGTGACGATGATGATGATGATGCCTCTACGACGACGACGGCAATGGCAATGAATATGTTGATGAGGATGACGACAACGACGAAGACAACAATGAGAGTGATGATGATGAGGAGGATGATAATGATGATGATGAGGAGGAGGAGGAGGAGGAGGAGGAGGAGGATTTAGGTTAAGAGTAACCAAAGAATGGGACTTTCAGTTCGTTTTTTTCCTTGATGTTAGCAAAGACGTCTGTTAATGGCCTCCAAGCTATAAACTGTAGTGTGGCCTTTTTTGCGTTTTAAATGGAATAATATGAATAAGAAATTCCGAGCGAGACACTTTAATCGTCCCAAACAAGGCTACGCAATACTCAGCAACTCAAGTTTTTCAAAAAGGTACAAAAGAAATAAAATAAAAAATGAAAATAAAATTACTTGCTCCTGAATCAAGCAAAGATGGCTGACAGTTGTAAGTCAGAATAAGGAGTAAAAGTTTCAGAAAGAGAGAGAGAGAGAGAGAGAGAGAGAGAGAGAGAGAGAGAGAGAGAGAGAGAGAGAGACAGACAGACAGACAGAGAGGGAGAGAGGGTGAGAGAGAGAGAGAGAGAGATGCAGAAAGACATGTGTGTACATAAAAAATCATATAAAAACATTTGAACAATTATTAAACAATCATTTAAAAAAAAATAAGGAATGAAAAATAAGAAATGAAAAATAAACTAAACAAGAAAAGAAAAATAAACCAATTTTTTAAAATATTAAAATAAAATTAAAATAAAAAGGTAAAAAAAATAATATCTGAAATTTTTAATGTTAATGAAATATTTATAATTGAATGAAGAACGATGTGAGAAAATTTCAACCTGTCATCAAAAGGGGAGAAAAAAAAAAGAAAAAAGTACATAAAGAAGAACATTATATAATATAAAACCCGTTGGCAAATTGTAATGTCTGACGTGGGAATATCGATAAATGTGGGACTTACTAGCCACGGATCAGCCAGAACCGGCATCACCAGGGCTGATCTTAGACCGGAGAAGTACAAAAACCGGTTAAAATATATATATATATATTATGCACAGGAAAGAAAGAAAGAACAATTGGCGATTTAACTACTACTACTACTACTACTACTACTACTACTACTACTACTACTACTACTGCTACTACTACTACTACTACTACTACTGGTACTACTACTGCTGCTGCTACTGCTACTGGTACTGCTACTGCTGCTACTACTACTACTACTTCTACTACTACTACTACTACTACTACTACTACTATTACTTTTGGTAATTCTACACCTGCTGACATTTCTGTTGCTGTTGGTGATGCTCGTGTTGTTGGTGTTTCTGCATCCAATATTATTGTTGTTATTGTTGTTGCTGTTGTTATTATTATTATTATTATTATTATTATTATTATTATTACTGTTGATATTCAAACTACTGACGCTAGTACATTAGCAACAGCAGTAGCTGCAACTGTAGTAGTAGTAGTAGTAGTAGTAGTAGTAGTGAAGAAGAAGAAGAAGAAGAAGAAGAAGAAGAAAAAGAAGAAGAAGAAGAAGAAGAAGAAGAAGAAGAAGAAGAAGAAGAAGAAGAAGAAGAAGAAGAAGAAGAAGAAGAAGAAGAAGAAGAAGAAGAAGAAGACGAAGAATTTCCGAGGAAATGTTTCAGATAGTGGAGTGGAGTATATATCGACGAGTGAAAGAAAGAAAGAAGAAAACCCCCGCGCCTCTCCACCTGCCCCCAAAACACTATTTGGGGGCTGAGATTTTGTTTAAAAAAACTTAAGTGTCCGCACATGTTTGATATTCGAACGTACATGCTACTGTCTGAAGATCTCTTACCGATCCCATTTTGCACGGAAAACTGTCCACTTGAAAAATAAATTTTAAAAAGATGGGAACTAGAGGGGCTTATTTAAATGCCTGCTGGACTTAACGTATTGATTATGACGTCTGTGTCTGTAGGGCGAAATACCGGTTTCAGCTTCTCTTCGAATTCATTCAGATGTTTCCTAACTGAAACATGGCTCGTGATAATTAATGGAATGGTATTACAGCAATCTCCTGGGCCGCAAGGGCTATGCAATGAAACTGCGTTTTACGTTATGTATATATGTATATATATATATATATATATATATATATATATATATATATATATATATATATATATATATATATAATATATATATATATAAAATATATATATAAACACACACACACACACATATATATATATATATATATATATATAATATATATAATTTCTGAAGTTGTGTGAACGCGGTGGAAGTGTCCAATTCCTTTTATATCTGAAAATACAACTACTAAATAATCGCTAGCAGTGAAAAGGGAACGAACATGTGTACAAAATCTTTCCTTGTCAGTGTATAGCTCATTCTCGCGCTCAAGACTATTATATCGCTTCCACAAGGCCACCTATGACATCAGTTTCGAGCAGAGGCATGCTTGCATGAAATGGATCAGGGAGACGTATGGTACACATCGGTTCTGAATAAACACCTACTGGCATATGGATATTTTCTTACCACTCATGAATTGAGATCCCTTCTAAGGGTTACTTAGAGTTGACAGACGATGCGCTTTGCACAAATCGCATATGTATTAAGCCCTCATGTGCCACATTATTTTTCTTTCATTTATTGGGTAAATAATTCCTTTAAGTGTGCGATTGACCACCATGGGAATGTGAACGTACGAATAGCATGAATAAGTCAACACACCAACAGCCATAAAATACCCACAAGATCTGTGACCCTAAATTCAGATGACAAACTGAACAAGTCATCAATAATCTTTCAGAAGACAACTAACCTCAACCAATAGAGATTAAGTCAATGTACATAGTGACACAGGTGACTACTGGACGATGCACGAATATATGAACTGGAGGGGACCTTTCATTTCTAGTCGAGAAAATCTTTGAGTTGAATCAAGTGAAAAGGAAAGAAAACTTCACATCACAGAAGAATAAAAAATGTAATTGAAAATGACTCGGATTTTTCATGAACTAGAGAATATATGTTGTATAGAAATGAATTTGAAAGGCATATAGTGCTGTAATTCTAGCCAGGATATCTCTAACTCCTGATTACGAATATACATATTCACAAGGCAACTAACTGGCAGAAACGTTAGCACGCCGGGCGAAATGCTTAGTGGTATTTCGTCTGTCTTTATGTTCTGAGTTCAAATTCCGCTGAGGTCGACTTTGCCTTTTATCCTTTCGGGGTCGATTAAATAAGTACCAGTTACGCACTGGAGTCCATATAATCGACTTAATCCGTTTGGCTGCCCTTGTTTGTCCTCTCTGTGGTTAGCCCCTTGTGGGTAGTAAAGAAATAGGTATTTCGTCTGCCGCTACGTTCTGAGTTCAAATTCCGCCGAGGTCGACTTTGCTTTTCATCATTTTGGGGTCGATAAATTAAGTACCATTTACAAACTGGGGTCGATGTAACCGACTTAATCCCTTTCTCTGTCCTTGTTTGTCCCCTCTAAGTTTAGACCCTTGTGGGCAATAAAGAAATAAGAAATGTTAGCACGTCAGGCGAAATGCGTAGCGGTATTTCGCCTGTCTCTACGTTCTCAGTTCAAATTACACCGAAGTCATCTTTGCCTTTCATCCTTTCGGGGTTGATAAATTAAGTACCAGTTGCCTATTGGGGTCGATCTAATCGAATGGCCCCCTCCCCCAAAATTTCGTCCCTTGTGCCTAGAGTAGAAAAGAATAAATAACTTCTGTTTTGTTTTGGCTTTATGACAGATAGAGAGTTATATACTGAAGAGACCATACAAGAAAAACTAGAAATCAGTCAAGCCTCTTGATGGTTTGGTTAACTTACATCTAAATTCGAATCTTATGGTGATGATTATTGGAATATAATGCAGTCAGCTCTGTGATAAATCTATGACGGGTTATTATAGCGTATTTTTCCACTGGATCGGGATTTTAATGACGTTCCAGAAAACTAGATCAGATAGTAAACTCTCAACCATCAAATAACCAGTTCTGAAAGACAATAATTTGGGATTGAGAAAATAGGGATTTAAGAAATTTCTCTATTTTGCAGTCACTTTTTGGAGCAGATGGATTAAAATAGCCCCGATAATAATTTCAAATAGGGGTCTATGAATGTAAAGTAAAGACATATTCATACTCATGACATTGACATCGTTTAGGAACTTTAAATGCTTCATCAGGAATATGATCTAAAGTGTGTCCAAGGTTCTTAAAGAAGTTATATTTAACTCTAAAGAAATACTTACTAAGTGTTATAAATATAACATCAGAAGAGCTTTTGGCGAGGCGGAGTTTACATTACATTGTAACACTTCAAACTTTTGCATGTCGAGGCAAGTAGAGATTAGAGTATCACCCAAACAAAATCCCAGCTCATTAATTCTTATCTTGATCTCTAAGATAAAGATTCGTTGACCTTTATCGTGATAAAATTTCCTGCAAACTATTGCGTCTGGAAGTCCTTCGGTTACGTTCCAGCAAAACATTAGGTATACTGGATTAAAAGCTACAATCTGATAAGCCATCAGATTAAAAATCTGCTATAGAAACGATAAAAAGATATAGCGTGGATATAAACTGTAGTATTCATAAGTTCAGCAACACGAAGTCTACGCTAAATCTATGATTGAAAGATCAGTAGAGTTTAATCGCGGATATTTCGTAGCCATTTGATTAAGGAATGATTAAAATAGATGTGTTTTTTTTTTATGCTTTCTATATTTATTTTTCATCAAGGCAAAGTTCTGCCGTTTATGGTATTGTCATGTCTACTGATAGTGACTCGAATCGATTGACGAATCAAAGACATGGGAGAAAAAAAAAACTACCACCAAAATTTAAATAATAAAAACAAGAAGATATATTTGCCTTTTGCGCTATCATTTATTTGCCATTTGACAGAGTATAGGTGGTTGTTTGTATGGGTATTTAGATATGCTTGTGTGTGTATGAGACAGGGAGAGAGAGAGAGACAGAGAGAGACAGAGAGAGACAGACAGAAAGAAAGAAAGAGAAAGATAGAGAAAAAGAGTGAGAAAGAGAAAGAACATGTCTCAAGATATACACATCTAAAGGCAGTGAGCTGTTAGAATCGTTAGTACTCCGGTCACAAAGCTTAGCAGCGTTTCATCCACCTTCACCTCCCAAGTTCCATTTCCGCTGAGGTCGACTTTCTCTTTCATCCTTTTAGGGGCCGATAAATTAATTACTAACTTTCCTGCACCTCCCGAAATTGCTTGCCTTGCGCCAAAATTTGACACCAATATATACACATTCGAAAATGTCTATGCTCAAAATTAATAGAAACGGATCAATTTGGAGTAAAAAAAGAAACGTTAAGCATAAATTGCACATAATTTTGTTAAGGTTCCATGGCTTTTTCTAAAGAATAAGACATCAGCAATTATATAACTACGTATTTTACATAATTTTAAGATGAGGCATTACGAATATCTTCCGGGGAATTGAATTAAAAAAAAACTGTTGCTCTCTATGATCTTGTAAAAGATTTTGTATATGCAGGCAAGAGGGAGTACCCAAATGTAAGTGGAAGCTTTCCCTGTGAGATGAGCCCTTTGTAGTTCAGGCTTCCGCCGCTAGAAACCACTTGATGCGTCACTTCAGTATAAATCTACCAACCGGTGTCTTATAGTCAGGTTGTACTGTCACGTGGTGCGTCTCTGTTTTGCAGTGCTTCTCCTCTATTCATTGATGTTTGCTAGTTGAAATGAAGGAACAGCGTACTTCCGTGAAATTCTGTTTTCTGCAGGGAAAATCGGCCTCCGAAACCGTTGTCATGCTTCGAACAGCGTACAAGGACGCTGTTATGAGCAAAGCACAAATTTACGAGTGGTTTCCACGCTTTATGAATGGTAACGTGTCGCTTGAAGACCAATCTCGTTCAATGCGAGCGTCGACCTCCCGAACGAATGAAAATATCACGAAAATTCATGAAGTGATCTTGGAGGACCGTCGCCAAAAAATTGAGGAACTTGTTATGACTGGTATGTTTTGGAGCTCCTGCCAACGAATTTTGAGCGAGGAATCTCGAATGAAATGACTTGTGGCACAAATTTGTGCCGCATTTTCAGCGCTTTCTTCCGTTACGAATTTACCAAAAAATTGTTTGAAGTCAGATTTCTTGGCCTTTTTATAAATATACAGAATTTTGTGGGGTTTGTCAAGTAGAAATGAATTTTTTTTTATTTCTTCTCCCTTGCTTGGCATACCCCACAAAATTATTTATATATATAAAAAAGCCAAGAAATCTAAATTTAAAACGTCTGGCAAGTGTCTTCTACTATAGCATGGACCGACAAAATCCTTGTGAGTGGATTTGGTAGACGAAAACTGAAAGCAACTCGTCGCATATGTGTGTGTGTGAGTGTGAGTGTATGTGTGTGAGTGTGAGTGTATGTGTGAGTGTCTGTGTTGTCCCCCCAACCATCGTTTGTCAACCGATGTTTATGTGTTTACATCTCCGTAACTTAGCGGTTCAGCAACACTGAGCGATATAATTTGTACTAGGCTTACAGAGAATAAGACCTGGAGTCAATTTCTGCGACTAAAACCCTTTTAGGTGGTGCTCCAACATAGAATAAAAGAATAAAAGAGTATCAACATGGCGAATTTGGGGTGAAAGGTAGAAGGGGTTTTCAGATGCTAAATGTCTTACAGATGTAAAACATTCTCAAATGTGATGTTTCTTCAAGCTGCAGTGAATGGAGAACTTAACAGAAATTGGATTTCATAATTAGCCCTTGTAGGAACTGAAATCTAGATTTTCGATGCCCGCCATGTATCAGGATGTGTTGAGTTCAATACATCAATACAGTAATGATTTATCACCGAACCAGAAGGCCACAAATTACAGTGGTTGCATACATTCAACAAAATCATAGAGTATAATTGATGTTAGTGTATAATTGATAGTATTTTTATCGATACGAGAAAGATGAAAAGAAAGGCCGAAAAAATTGATTCCAGAAAAAATTCGCAACCAAATGAAAAAGCTACGAAAAAGGAAAATGTAGAAAATACTAACGAAGAAAATAACTTGTGAGTTCATCTTTCGTTTTTACCACACCATTACTGCTTTACCCTGGTTAAAATGATATTGATTTGTGATAATGGAGCAAATCGATATGTTCTGCTGTATTTAATTTTTCTTTTTTTTTTTTCATTTTTTGTTAACACTTCAAACCCCACGAACCGCATTTTAATGATTGAATAAATCTGTTTTTCTTTTGTTGTTTTTTTTTGTTTTTTTTTTTGCTTTTCAATTTTGTTATGACATAATCTGTTGAAGGAGGGTCCTGCCACGCCACTTTTTGCCTTGTCTCTCAGAAAGAGTGAAAGAAATCCTGACACAAGGGCTCTTTACTCTTTTACTCATTTACTTGTTTCAGTCATTTGACTGTGGCCATGCTATAGCACCGCCTTTAGTCGATCAAATCAACCCTAGGACTTATTCTTTGCAAGCTTAGTACTTATTCTACCGGTTTCTTTTGCCGAACCTCTAAGTTACAGAGACGTAAACACGCCAGTATCGGTTGTCAAGCGATGTTGGAGGGACAAAAACAGACAAACAAACCTCTCCACGCAACACTTATTATCGCGCGCACACACACACATTCATATATATGTGTGTGTGTGTGCGTTTTTATGTGTCTTTTAGCTTTTCTATATTTATACACATCAAGTGAACCAATTAAACAACACTGTCTGGTTGTTCAATTTGCTAGAAGTAACAGCCAAATGTCTCTCAAACTATGCTCTTGTTAGTATTAAGGAAAAGGAAGAATAGAATTAATATTGTTGAACTTTTTCGTCTCTATAAATTCAATTTTCTATTAAATGCTTTCGTCCATTACTTGAAACAAGAAGAAAAAATTGGAAAATTCCTGACAAAAAAGAGAAACTGTAACTCTACAAAAATATAGAAAAAGAAAATATATTCGAAAGCCTAAAGTTGTTTTTTTTTTATGTGAGATGTAATTTTAAAATTAAAACAAGTAAACAATTTAAACTTCGGACATGAGACTTAACATGTTATCTAGTGTACGGCCGAATTCAAACGGGTGGAAGATCTAAAACAAATACGTGTGTGTTTGGGCCTGTAATAGGCAGGGGTCAATTTCATTTCAATTGTAGAAAAGAATTCAAATATCTATCAGCCATTCCTTCTCACTCTTTCTCTCTTTCTCTCTCTCACTTTCTCTCTCCTTTGCTCCATATACGCGTCAAATTTAAGTATTCTCATATTCTCATTAATCTCTTTTCTACTTCGGTAGCCCAGTAGGTATGGATTTGAGAAGTAGTAATACAATAGGTGGTAGTTTCAAATCTCTTACAGAAATTACAAGAGATCTAGTTAAAAATTTCTATTTAAGCAACAAAATTTCTGTCAAGACGTTCTTTCTCTTAAGCGTGACACACGCGTCAGGTACGTACAAAAAACAAATTGGTGTATTGTTATTATTAATGATTTCATGAAATCAATTGTTCATTTCATGATAAATTCCTTCTTATTTGGGGATCAAAGATAAAATTATTTTGGATAGTTACGATTTCGTTTTCCAACTAAGGGTAATTTTAAACTTATCGGGAGTTTTTCTGTTTATCTATCTATCTCTGTGTGTATGTATGATCCACTTCACGAATGTGTTTGGTTTATTTGTAGATGTGTTTGTGTATGTAATTTTTCCTCTCCTTGTGTATATCATATTAATATAGAAATCAGTCATAAAAAAAGCAACAGCTAAAGTTTTATTTTTTAAACAGGTAAGAATAAATAGCTACTTCAAAAATAATTAATTGAATCAATTATAAATATATAAATAATACACACGCTATATGTACATGATATATAAACACAGAAATTTTGAATGAAAAATAAAGGACGAGAAATGAGAGTATCGAATAACTGTATGAGAGAATGGTAAACCAATAGACTCGACAACAATAACATCAACTATAGAAAAAATTTAAAGGAATTAACAACATAGTCGCAGGAGAGGCTGTGTGATAAGTAGCTTGTTTACTAACCACATGGTTCCGGGTTCAGTCCCACTGCATGGCACCTTGGGCAAGTGTCTTCTACTATAGCCTCGGGCCGACCAAAGCCTTGTGAGTGGATTTGGTAGACGGAAACCGAAAGAAGCCCGTCGTATATATGTATATATATATGTATGTGCGTGCATGTTTGTGTATCTGTGTTTGTCCCCCTAGCATTGCTTGACAACCGATGCTGGTGTGTTTATGTCCCCGTCACTTAGCGGTTCGGCAAAAGAGACCGATAGAATAATTACTGGGCTTACAAAAAGAATAAGTCCCGGTGTCGAGTTGCTCGATTAAAGGCGGTGCTTCAGCATGGCCGCAGTCAAAATGACTCGAACAAGTAAAAAGAAAAAGAAAAAGAGAGAAAAAGAGAAAGAGAACAATAATATTATCAACAACAACGAATCTATCATCTACAACAACAACACTAAATGTAAGAGCCTGTAAAGAAATTTATACAACCGAAACAACAAGAGCTGTAAAAATAACTAATCAAATACAAGAAAATCTATCAGCAAAAACAGCATTAAATAAAAATTTAGCAATACCAATACGAATGGCCAAAGAGTATAGCGACAACATAAGCAACATCAAGAACGATAGTAATATACCAAAAGTAATGCAAAACAATACCTCCTAGAATGACAGAAGCGATAACATTAAATAAAAGTTCTCAAATAGCAAAACATACATTAGTTGATGAAGGATGGTGGGTGGGAAGGGAATGCGTAAGGGCTGTTTTGTGTTTTGTGTTTTGTTTTTTTTTTGTATTTTTTTTGTATCCAAGTCTCGCTGTCATGACAAAGATTGAGTGATCCTATGGTGTTTGGAAAGGGTCGAAGATTTATCATTGAAGCGAAGAAGTGGCTAGCAAGGAAATACGACCTGTTCTCAAAACGATTAGTGGTTTACCGATGCACCATACGGCGATGGGACCACACCGCAAGATGTGTTCGGATGACAGTGAGGTTTGAAAAACTGAGAGAGAAAGGAAGGAAGGAAGGAAGGAAGAAAGAAAGGAAAAAGGAGGAAAAAGGAACAGAGAAGAGCGGTAGGGGATGAAATTCAGACGGTGTGAAATAGATAAAGAGACTGAGATTATGAAAAGAAGGGATTAAGTGAATGAAAGAGGGAAAGATAGTAAAGCGGAAGAAAGTAGGAGAGAAGGAGAGAAAGGAGAAGTAGATGAAAACGTGGGGAGTGGTGTGAGAGAGAAAGGGAAAGAGAAGAATATAATGAGAATGAGAGACGAGGAAGGAGAGAGATTCAAGTGAATAGAGTGAGATAGAAACAGAGAACGAGAAAGTTTTGAGAACGGAAGAGATAGTGAAATACTGAGAGAGAGGGACAGAAAGAAAGAGAGAGAGAGGGTTACCCATAGAGAGAGAGAGTGTGTGTGTGTGTGTGTGTGAGTATGCGTGTTGCACAAATACTGATATATAGAGAGCAAGA
>NW_021834252.1:0-15000 GCF_006345805.1 Octopus sinensis
ATGACTATTATTTTTCGGAAGTTATTTATCGTTGATTTTTATTCGAGAAAAACTCTGCTGAGGAATATCTTTACAGAACCCGTTTTAAACCCCTTTCTCGATCATTCGTCCATAATTTCTTTTTTACTTCTCTCTAATTATCTCGCTGTCCACGTTGTTCAATTGGCTAAGTCCACATTCACGAAGGAGAAACGCATGATCAAATGCACTCCACTTGTAAAACAAATTTGTTCATACATAAGAGACTGTTATATTAATGTACCTTTCTTTCTTAATGATGGCATTTGAGATCAATTTGGCTGCCGTATCTAGCAATAAGGCAAGTACGTAGAGTGTTCCTTGCTTTTCTTGCAGCTAGCTTTTTTTAAATTTTCATTATAGAGAACTGAACTACATTAACCCCGTCAGACAAGGAAGTAAGAACGGTCACAGTTCTGCTCTTCTTTTTCCTCTCTATATTTCGCTGATTAAAAATTCCATTTCATTTTAATCCTTTGCACTATATTTCAACGGATGCAAGATTTTTACCAAGTTTAAGACAAAATTCATACTGTGGTATATCAACTGGGCAGCATAATCGGTAGAGCACCGAACCTAATACATCACTAGCTGAAATCAAAATACTTCCTGGGGCCATAGAATATGTAACTGATAAATACTGATGGCAATTGAATCAATCGTTTCTCTCCCATAAATTGTGAACTTGTTACACTGTGAGAAATCGTTATCACTGGATTGTGTTTCATTGTTCTCCGATTGCTAAACGATAACCAGCAAAAAATGTGGGGCTCTTTCTTATTCGAGTGTAACCCTCGCCAAAAATGTCTTGGTTTTCTGCCTAAGTTGTAAATGATTGTTACGAGTAATGGAGGGCGGGGAATTGCCAGAATCGTTAGAGTATCGGGCAAAATGTCTTACCGTATGTTTTAACTTTTTTATGTTCTGAACATAAATCCTGGTGAGAGAGGTTTTGTCTTTCATCCCTCTGGAGTCGATAGAATAAAGTACCAGTAGAGTACTAGAGTGCAGTCCTTGTGGAAGTAAGGTGTCTTGTGTGCCTCAATGATCCTGAGAGCAATGCCAACTGAGTGTAAGCTCCTGGTGGGATCTCCCGTGCTAGAAAGGTCAAAAGATAGAGGCCAGACTAAAGTGGGCCACCCCTTTCCTAATGTAAAAATAGGTTCATGTAGCACGAACCATCCTACCTAGAATAAATCAAAGTTACACAAACATTGACGAGAAATCGAAACTGACAAGAACTGTGAGAGAAAGGCCTTCTTTCATGAAACATAAGGGAGAGTAGAAAAAACAGGGAGAAACTGGAGAGAAACAAGAAATACATTCCAGAGTCGAGGACGGGGGAGAAAAGTTTTCGATAGGAAAGGAAGGCCTTAAATAAATAAAGTATTGGAGTTAGATAAATTGGTTGACCCTCTGCGCCCAAATTTAAAGCTTTGTACCAATGCCAGGAAATACTGATTTCAAATTTTGGCACAAGGCCAACAATTAAATCGATCCCAGTGTTCAACTGGTACTTATTTTGTTGACCCCGAAAGGAAGGAAAGCAAAGTCGACTCCGTCGGTATTCGAACACAGAACGTGAAGCCGGAGCAAAGCATTTTTCCCGACGTGGTAACGATTTTGCCAACCCAGAGTCTTAATGCTAGAAAATATTATTATTAAAGAGATGTGAATTAGAAGGATCGTTAGCGCATCGAACATCCTATCTAGGTCAATGTTGCTTTTCATCATTTCCGGGCCAATAATATAAAGTACCAGTAACATATTAGGTGTCTTTTCTCAACAAAATTTCTGGCTTTATGCGTATGTCAGAAAAAATCTTTACTATTTCTGGAGCGAACGTCAAAATGGCTGCAGATAAACTGTTAACCAGATGTCATTGATAAGGTTACTTAATCCCAGGTCTGCTTTGATACGGACAAAGCTATGTTGATAATAGTCAAAAGATCAACTCTTTTTCCTAGAATAAAGGATTTTTAATGTGTCCTATTTTTATTTTTTAGATTTTAGTAAAATTTAAGGGAAATTCCGTTGCTATTTCTAGCAGGTCGAGTGACAGTGCAAAGGATATCTAATAGGCTCATACTGAAGTAGTTATTTAGTGAAGAAGACGGTGGTGTGAAAAAAATGATCGGGAAATTTAGTCTAAATCAAAATGAAAGTTACAGCTGGTATCAGTTCGCTCCCTGTACGCTCCCTTCATTTGCATAAAGATGAATGCAACTGAGATAGGTTTTGGAAACGGCTTCTTTGCATTTGTCAAAGATGAGTTAATTTTAATTCCGTTAAAGGTACGTATCCTGACGCACAGATTGGTATCTACTCCGACGTAGAATTTGGATGTGTACGGTGGATGTTGTCTAGAAAGAATATTAAGAAAGATGTGAGAAGCGTGTGATTGGCTGATATTTTATACTTAGTATTGAATAGACATTTGAACTAATTATAAAGGGGAATAGTTAATTGCTTAGTCTAACATACTGGACTCATTTTCTTCTTCGGTGAAAAATAATTGTTATATTTTGTGAACTTTTTTCTGATAATTGATGACGCAGAATCTTATCAGCTGCCATGGTGACAACAATATTCCTTATAAATAGCTATATGCAATTGATGGGATTCTCTGACGAATTCAGCGATGGACAATCAGTTGTTCTTCGTTGAACGAACGCTCGTCGCCTTAAACTAACGTGTAGGTGGCTGCGTACTTTACATATACATACACTCTTTACGCAGTTCCAAAACCGAATTAGCGCGACTTCAGAAGTCTCAAAGATTTTGAATTACGAAGCATTCGAGGGTTTTTTCTACACAGTTTCTGTCCCCCCAATTCTACTCACAAATCTTGACTCGAGCCGAGGTTTATGGTAAACATTCTTGTCCAACGTACCATGTAATAAAACAGAACTTGTGATCTTACGATTGTGAAGCGAATTTCTTAACTACTCAGTCATGTATGAGTATTTTAATCTTCGGATTAACTCATTGATTTGTGAATTGAACTGATTAGAGTTTGAGTGCTGCTCAGTATGAGGAGAAATGTTAGCAGTTGTGATATTTTAGCGGTCTTGAGTATGAATATAGATTGGTATTCCAGAATATCAGAGTGCAGCCAGTCCACGGTGGTGGGAGTGAATGAATAGAGGGCTTTCATACATACGGCGGAGAGTTATACAAGTGGCGAGAAGAGATATAAAAGCTGTTGAGGAATCGTATGATTGGCTGAATGCCTTTTATGTAATATGGTAATATATGGAGAAGTGAAATAATTACGAAATGGAGGTGAGCAAATAGTTTTACATGCAGCACAACGCTACATGTATTATGAATGCGATTTCTTATTGATCTCACTTAAGCTGAAGGATCTATATTTATTTTCATTTGCTTAATAAAGGAATTTACAGTAAAATTAGTTGTCCTTATATCGCCAGGTGGGTATCAGATACTATATTTTGATTGGCTTGTATTCTAGCCAATGGGAGATTTCACTCCTACTCATTATAGATAGTATATTAAATAAACTGAATATACACATCAATCATGTGACTCCGCATCTTCAGTGTAGAAGACAAAAATATCTCGAACGCCTTGACCACTTAAGTCATGTTCGGCAAAGTGGTCAATATTAACCACTGGGGTCTATAAAAACGTGAAAGTTTTTAAGCATTAAGGGTGCTTATGTATTAGCGAATTAAGCATGGAAGAGCATGGTCATTTAAGGCTGAGGTGTACCAAATACCGCTGCAGTAACTAGTTTTCACTAAATACATATTTCTCTTTAAATATTTCCATTATATCAATATAATATAACTGAATTGTTCTATATCAATTTTATTAAGTATTTTCACTAGATTTCTTCAGATATTTCTTGTAGAAAAAGTGGAAATTACACAAAAGAACGAGCTTATCTTTATTAAATCAAGAAATTTTTTTATTAAGTATACCTTTTAGTTATATTTTGAAATTTACATGACGGAGGTCGATAGATTATCAAAGATTTCATAATGGTTTCAATGATAAAAGAATTTTACCTGCTCTTGACGTACATATTTGATTCTTTGCGAAGGTCCAGTTGTTGATAGTAACAGGAAATATTTATTATCAGCATGGAATGAATGGTCTACATAATTTCTTATTTGATTAGTTCTGGGGGTACCACCGCAACTCCGAGTTTTTATCTTCTCATATATGGGTGAAAATGGAACCGAGAAGCGACAAGGAAGAGCCTCAGTTTAGAATGAATGATTTTTACTCCTACTAAATATTCTCTAATGCTTAGTCTCTGCAGTGAATTCAAACTCACAAACACAAACACATACAACGACGCACACCCCCACCGGCCTATTTATATATATATATACATGAAACAAATAGACACACACATACTATAAGGATAAAAAGAGTTTCAAATTCTGGCACAGGACTAGCAATTTCGGGAGAGGGGCTAAGTCGATTACATCGAACCCAGTTGTTGGCTTTTTCCTTGTTTAGGGGTGATTACTTAAGTACCAATGAAACACTTGGCTCGATGTAATCGACTAGTCACCTCACCCCTCAAAAAAATTCAGGCCTTGTGCCTATAGTAGAAAGAATTATTATTATTATTAATATTATTATTATCATTATTGCTATTATTATTATCATCATCATCATCATCATCATCATCATCCATCATCATCATTATTATTATTATTATTATTATTATTTTATTATTATTATTATTATTATTATTATTATTATTAAGGCACCAAGTTGGCAGAGTCGCTAGTATCCCGGGTAAAATGCTTAGCGGTATTTCGCTGGCAGAACTGTTAGCACGCCGGGCGAAATGCTAAGCGGTATTTCGTCTGCGTTACGTTGTGAGTTCAAATTCCGCCGAGGTCGACTTTGCCTTTCATCCTTTCGGGGTCGATAAATTAAGTACCAGTTACGCATTGGAGTCGATGTAATCGATTTAATACCTATGTCTGTCCTTGTTTGTCCCCTCTGTGTTTAGCCCCTTGTGGGTAATAAAGAAATAGGTATTTCGCCCGTCGCTACGTCTACGTGCTGAGTTCAAATTCCGCCGAGGTCGACTTTGCCTTTCATCCTTTCGGGGTCAATAAATTAAGTACTAGTGAAACACTGTGGTCGATTTAATCGACTAGTTCCCTCCCCCAAAATTCCAAGGCCTTGTGCTTTCGGTAGAAAAGATTATTATTATTATTATTATTATTATTATTATTATTATTATTATTATGTCATACAAGTAACGGAGAGATTCAAGAAACGAGATACGTGCCTGGGAACTTATCAAAGTTTAAAATGTGCGACGCACGACACTTTCGGCCTTTGAGTCGTTTGTGGCTTCTGATTAAAAATGTAATAAAATGTGTACTCATATTTTGAATTCTATCTTGTTGGTTCTACTAAACCTATGTGTGTGTGAGTGTATATATGTGTGTGTGTGTGTGTGTTGTGTGTGTGAGAGAGAGAGAGAGAGAGATAGCGTGTGTGCGCGGCATGCGCGTCACTGCGTTTATATATATATATATATATATATATATATATATATATATGTATATATATATATATAATATATATATATATATAGATAGATAGATAGATAGATACACATAAACATATATATATATATTATATATATATATATATATATATATACACATATATAAGCAGCCCTATATCTACTTGTCTCTGTCTGTATATATATTTATATACGTATATATATATAATATATATATATATCTATATCTATATATATATATATATATAATATATATATATATATATATTTTATAGAGGGCATTATTACACATAAATGCCTCACGCTAAGAGGGACATAAGTCATTACTACCAAAATTTAACTAATCATGAGGCATTTATGTGTAATAATGCCCTCTATATAATATAAATTAATATTTTCAAAGGAAAAAAATTATTTTCGAATTTTTTCTCTTATGAGTTTTTTCACGCTAACTACCTGATAATTTCTTGTTAAGATTCCTTATTAAGAAGTTATCCTTAATTGTTAAATTTATATATATATAAACATATTCACATATAGATAAATGTATATATATATATATATATATATATATATATGTGTGTGTGTGTGTATCTACATATATATACATACATGCATACATACACACACACAAACACAGACACACACATATGAGAAAGATATAAAGCAATGAAGATTCAGGGGAATAGAGTGAGACAGAACAAGTGCGCGAAGTGAGGGAGAGAGAGGGGGAGGAAGAGAAAGAGAGGTGATAAAGGAAGAGAGAGAGAGAGAGAGAGAGAGAGAGAGGCAGCCAGGCAGGCAGAGAGGGAGAGACCGTTGAATGCTACAGCATGTACACAACAGCGTAAAGTTCGTTGAACATAGCCAGATATCTGAATTCTACTAAACATCATCAAAACGAGAAAACGAAGGTGGATAGGAATACGTGTTCGCAAGCAGCACCGGTCTAACACACTGTTTATGCAATAATAATAACTACTAGATATGAATATAAATATGCAAATAATATATGTTGATGGTATTGCTGAGGAAAACAGCAGCGAACATTTCATAGCACTCTGTCGCAATGCACAACCGCCAAAACCGATTTCTTAGAAGTTGACACATTTCTACAGATTTATTCAAAATATTTGCCGTACATTAAGAAAAATATAATTCCGTGGAAATTCCTTTTTCTTTTTGGAAATTTATATTATTTATATAGTTTTCTTTTCTCTAAATGGTCTTGGAGAAAAATATACCACACCTGCCTCTCTATATGTATATATATTTATCATATATATATATATATATATATATATATATATATATATATATATATATATATATATATATATATATATATATATATATATATATATCCATATATATCTATATATATATCTAATATAAATTAAAAACAGAACACAAAGGAACACAAAGGATGTGTTCTGTTTTTTAATTTATATTTTTAATTTATATTTGCTATATCCCCTCTCACCTCTGCCACTATCTGGCATATACAGGTGCTTACACTTATCAAGTATTCACTCTAAATTTACAGTACCTATATATCCATATATGTAGTGGGTGTATATGTTTGTATCTATATAATAGAATATTGATTCCAAATTTTGGCAAAAAGTCTGCAATTTAGGAGTAAGTCGATTACATCGACCCCAGTAATCAACTGGTACTTAATTTACCAATTTCGAAAAGCAAAGTCGACCACAGTGGAATTAGAACATGAGACATAGAGACGGACGAATCACCGATATTTCGCCTGGTGTGGTAACGATTCTGCCAGGTAGACGACCAGTGATATAAGAGACTACAATATACTATATATAGTGTGTATGTACACATACACACATACACACACACACACACACACACATAAATAGCTACACAGATAGATATATGTTATTGATAATAACTAGAAGGCTTTTCATTTCTATTCCTTTCAATGAATGGCGCTTTCTCCAGGAGGTACCGTGTCCAACGATCATCAAGCGTTTCAAATCTGGACCGTTTAGGGGTGGCCATATCACCAAATCACATGTATAAATTACTTCCTAACAACTAAATTTTGGGCCCGATTTCGATCCTTACTAGACCTTATCATAACAGCACTCAATAAAGTCCAAGATATATATATGTGTGTATATATATATATATATATATATATATATATATATATATATATTTCTTCATTGCCCACAAGGGGCTAAACATAGAGGGGACAAACAAGGACATACAAACGAATTAAGTCGATTACATCGACCCCAGTGCGAAACTGGTACTTTATTTATCGACCCCGAAAGGATGAAAGGCAAAGTCGACCTCGGCGGAATTTGAACTCAGAACGTAACGGCAGACGAAATATCGCTAAGAATTTCGCCCGGCGTGCTAACGTTTCTGCCAGCTCGCCGCCTTCTAAATGTATGTATGTATGTATGTATGTATGTATGTATGTATTATGTATGTATGTATGTATCCACATATTGTGGTGCGTGGCTTAGTGGTAAGGGTGCTTGTTTCTTGATATTCTGACTGTGGGTTCGATTCCCGGTCCGAGTGGCATGTTGTGCTCTTGAGCAAAACACTTCATTTTGCGTTTCTCTAGCACTGTGTGGGGACCGGCATGTCAAAGACTTGACCGAATATTTCCTTTGCGTGTCGTAAGAGGTGACTGAAAGTGCTTGAGTTAGGAGTTGCATCCGAATCGTAAAAGTCTCACCAGCAACGACTACACTTACAGACCAGAGGGTTGGAGGATAATCGCCTGAGTGGTCCCTTACAGGTTTTAAATGTCTTAATCACGCCTCCAATGTATGTCTGACGTTGAGAGTGGTGAAGTAATTTCGTTTGTAAAGCAACGGTTTCTCGGTTTTTCTTTGCGGTGTTAATAGATCAACAAAAGCTATATGCTTACATACATACGTAGACTCTCTCTCTCTCTCTCTCTCTCTCTCTCTCTCTCTCTCTCTCTCTCTCTCTCTCTCTCTCTCTCTCTCTCTCTCTCTCTCTCACGCACTCACACACCCATGTATATACCAAACTGTAAGGCCATAATTTTGTACCCAGGTTGGTGAGATTCTGCACAGCATCACATATTTTCAATAATATAGTCATTGAGTACGTAATCATTTTTTTTTCTGAATTTGTTCTTCTAACTTCTTATAACAGACAGAAAAAAAAAGAACATTTTTTGCAATAAACATTGGAAAGTTTTCTGATTAGGAAAATAATTAACTTAGAGCAATTACGAATATTATTAGCCTGATTTGAAAACTGTTTTCCCAGTAAGTAAAAGAACTGCATGTAAGAAGAACTTTTATTTAAAGTATTTTGGTTTGTCTTTTAGCTTTTCGTTGTTTCATTCTCATTGTTTACACTGCGTCGATGGGGGGAAACCGCCCGGAAGGGTTTTAGTCAAACGTATCGACTTCAGTATTAATTTTCTTAAAATCTGGTATTTATTCTATCGGTTTCTAATACCGAAGCGCTGAAATACGGGTACGTAGGTACACGAACACCGGTTGTCAAGCTGTAGTGATGGATAAACACAAACACAAAGACACACTCATAGACAGATAGAGGCATATATATATATATATATATATATATATATATATATGTACTACGGGCTTTTTTCGTTTCTGTCTACAAAATCCACTATCAAGGCTTTGGTCAACCCGAGATTATAATAGAAGACACCAGCCCAAGGTGTCAGACAGAAGGACTGAACCTGGGACCATGTGGTTCGGAAGCAAGCTTCTTACCAAATAGTCACGCCTTCAGAAAGCAAATTCATTTACTGCAACAAACATTGGAAAATTTTACTGATTAGGAAAATAATTCACGTACACCAAATATTAAAATTATTACCGTAACTTGAAAAGCCATGTTTTCCCAGGAAAACATATAAGCATGCTAAAAATAGACTTTTGTTTTACATTCTAAATTAGTTTGTTTCTGGATTTTGTGCTCTTTTCTTTCGAAGCACAACTTGATTCATTTTTCTGAAAGTTCTTGGAATCAATAACGTTTAGTATACCAACATCCCTGAAGCATGTATACCAATTGAAGCATGTCAACATCATTCCAAAAGTAAACGTAAAAGATTTAATCTCCCATGTACTAAAATCTTGTAATTATATTTATCTTAGTTGATATTAAAGCTGACTGGTTAAGACTGGGTATTTTTGCTGATATGAGTGTATATACGAGGGAGGGCTGAAAAGTTCCTGGCTTTGGGCAAAAGAGAAATACAGGAGAATTTGTTAATTAGGATTTTATTCAAACTATTTCTCTCTCAGATTCACACACTTGTTGCAGTGGTCCTCCAGTTTTACTAAGCCCTGTAAAAGAACTGGGAAGGTCGGGCCTCGATCTACTTCTGGTGGGTCAAAGACTACGTAGGGATGTTCTCCATAGGAATATCAAAGATACCTTTAAAGCCAGGAAATCTTCAGCACCCCGCTCCTCGTACACAAGATGCAAAAGAAAAAGAACCTCCCATAGTTTGCAGGTTTACAAATGTTACAGCGGCAAACGCGCTGCGTACATCGTTCAAAACCAAGATGGGTACTGAAGAAAATGAAACAAAAAAAAAAAAAACGGGAGCCCAGTGGAAGAATTATTACTATAATTCAAGAATCCAGTGTTGTTACTACATCGCGCAAATTAGGCTGATTAGGCGTGAGAACTGCGTTAAGAATTAATTCACGTCTGCGAAATACTCATCCACATAATGCATTTATACGTCTGTTTAACGAGTAGGTAATTTAGTAGATCGAACAGTCGAATACTAATCGTTGAAACAGACTGAAGATCATCATCAACATCATTAAAATCATCATCACCTCCACCCCCATGAGAACTTCACCACCACCACCACCAACAACAACAACAACAACAACAACAACAACAATAGCAACAACAGTAACGTTAACAACAATAGTTCTATTTTCTATTCCAACTCAGGCCACCACCACTAACCTAACGTGTCTGACGTCTGTTATTGTTGAAACTACGAGAAGCAAGGTTACACGTGGTAGCTTGACCTCCCGAAAACAGCAGCTTAGTCTCTCTTAAATCGCACCTAGCCCTTTTCAAGCGAGCAGTCAGTTTTAGATATACCTTAGATGACGAGCTGATCAGGTTTGAAATTCATTTTATCATAGATTTTCTCATTCTACATCGACCTGGGTCTAAACAACAACAGCATCTATTATTACTATCTGTTACATGTAGCTTTGGATTAGCAATAAGTTGTGCCATAGCTTTGCTCACGAACAACGAACGAATAACAAATCTACACACCACGTCAGTCTATTTGATATTCGTATGGAGAACATCCCTACGTAGTCCTTGACTCGCCAGAAGTAGTAGCCGTATCTACCTTAAACCACGTCTTTCTGTCCGCAGAACAGTTCATATATTGATTTTGTACTCCAGCAGAGTACATAGTGCCTGATAGACGATAAGATAGGCAAGGCCCACGTGGTTTTCATCACAAAACTCATCGATTTGAGCTAACCAGAGGACTAACCAATAACAACAACTTATAATGTTATATTTAATTTACAGTCTGTTTCCCCCGCTCTCTTGCAAATAGCTAAATTGAGCTCAACCCACACACCATGGCGACTAACAGGAAGACAGCTGTTCACTATATCTAATGAACGACAAATGATAATTTTGAATTGCTTTGCTGATTAGATTTATTTTAGATTGATGAGATTAACTAAGGTTTTAGTCTCAATGGGATGACATTTGTCTTCTGACACCAATCAATACCAATACCATTTCCAGTTCTATATGTTTTTATTGTCAGTCTTCACTTAAACTAAGCTCAGGTGGCGAAGACTAGAAAAGCTTTCAGACTGAACATTAGGAACTGAATAACAATGAGAGTATAACGTAGTTTTTTTCTTATATTGTATATAATATCCGGTTTTGCACATTTCCAGTCACGGCTTGGATGCCTTATGGGGATATTAACTTGACCCTTATACTTGACATTTCTTAGATGAATGAATAATTTCTAATATTGACTTTTGATATTTATACAATTTTGCTTACACGATTAACGTCTTTTGGAAAACATGAAACCCGCGACTTACCACTTCCTACGCCGCAAAAAGATGATGGAGATGATGGAGATGATGGAGATGATGGCGATGATCCTGAACCACATTTATATCACTTTCTGTTGTTTTGTTTTTTTACCTCAAATGTCTCTTTATTCCTAGAGCACCTCTTTGTCCCCTTTGTTTTACTTTCAATTTCTTTTTATCCTCTCATTACCAGTTTGCTTTCGATAGAGTCATATCTACCAAAGAATTGCCCCGGTAAATTACGTACCAGAAATACGTTAAAGGAAATTGAAAGAATGAGAGTTGATTTACGTGGTCATCTGACCTGTAAGAAATAGCAACAAAATCCCTCAGAAATGAAATACTTGCATGAAGTATATATTTGAGAGACTAGTCTGAGCTGCATCTCATACGACGAAATAATCGCAGCTAGTATTCTTTTGGTTATATATCTGTTGTATCACGACTAATCTGGAAATAAATAATAGGAATGAATAGGGACACCTTCTTGAAATGTAAAGTTCACAGTGAAAACAATACTGATTCCTTGACATCAGCAAAGCACTTAGCCGTACCCGATAGAGGACAAGCGACTATTACCCTCCTGTTAGGTCTATCTATCTCATCATTAAACTGAAAGCTTGTTTGCAGATGAAGCCATCGGAAACTGTAATGGCGATAACGTCTCCAACGCACGTGATAGTCTTTATGTTCCGATGCAGCATCTACTTTATCAATTCTGTATTTATGAGAGTTTAAAAACTTCGAAAGACATGAAGTAAGTAATCTTTAACGATAGAACTCGAAGTACATACATCTATAAATATTATTATCTTTATAGCTTTAACTATTTCAAGTCCCATCGTAAAAAAGTAATTTACTACACATTTCTTGCAGTTTATAAATTCTTATAAAGTAAATAAAGTAAATGGCTAACAATTCTCGCTCGTAAGAACAAAGTTTCTAACATGGCAATAAAAATTCGAAGTGCTGTTTTGGGAAAATTGCATAATAGTGGTTTTATCTCTAATTATATTATATTATATATATATATATATATATATATATATATATATACAAGTCCCAAGCGTCTTTATCTGCGTCTCTATCTCCATATCAGGTCACCTTGATTCCTCTTATAGCCACTCTTTACCCCGCGGACATAGTCCTCGATAAATACTTCGGGGTGTAAGTTCAAATTATATGAGCAAATACGTGTGTTCTATAATGAGCATCTCTACATGCTGTGTAAACTGGTTTTCCTGCAGATAGGACACTGACATTAGGAATCCTAGTCTGTCAGTTTATCTAATTTGACGTTATAAATGATGTTACGTTGGTGATGTTGCGGCTACACCGTGTATAGCAGGCACTAGGTTCGATTCCTATAGTTGATATTACGACTTATCTGTCCTATTTCTTGATTGCATATGTGTATATGCGTTCTTAATTGGTCATTAAGATACAATTTCGATATGTCATATGTAGAGAAATCGCAAGAGATCACAGAATTGTAAATTAGTTTAGCCGACGGCAGGAAAGGGTGAAAGTCCCTTGTACAGAGAAATTGACTTGGAAAATAGGCATAAAATTGAAGGGTGGGGGGCGGGTGATAAGAAACGGCAAATAAATAAAGAAACTGACAGGTATTTGTATGTATGTGTGTATTTGTATGTATGTATGAGTGTGTATTCTCTCTCTATATATATATATGGTAGTAACTAAATGTGTTTTAAAAAAGATTTTCAAAAAACTCACATTTTGTAGGGAATAAATGTTTGAATGTCGATCGTATTTGGAAAAGATTGATAGATATTTGTATGTATGTGTGTATTTGTATATATGTATGAATGTGTATTCTGTCTCTATATATATATATTACTCTTTTACTCTTTTAGTTGTTTCAGTCATTTGACTGTGGCCATGCTGGAGCACCGCCTTTAGTCGAGCAACTTGACCCCGGGACTTATTCTTTGTAAGCCCAGTACTTATTCTATCGGTGTGTTTTGCCGAACCGCTAGTTACGGGGACGTAAACACACCAGCATCGGTTGTCAAGAAATGTTGGGGGGGGACAAACACAGACACACAAACATATACACATAAATACATACATATATATATATATATATATATATATACACACGACGGGCTTCTTTCAGTTTCCCTCTACCAAATTCACTCACAAGGCTTTGGCCGGCCCGAGGCTATAGTAGAAGACACTTGCCCAAGGTGCCACGCAGTGGGACTGAACCCGGAACCATGTGGTTGGTAAGCAAGCTACCTACCACACAGCCACTTACCTTCAAAGCGTTTATCATGGATCGTGAAACTCAGTTTTTTCGATGCACTTTGTACATACATATATATCTTTATATTCATATATTTATTATATAAAGATAGAAACATACACGCATACACACACACACACACGCACGCACACACGCACACACACAAGAAATGCACATCACGTGTAACTGAACTTGTGTGCTATATTGTAAGTACTTTTTGCGTATGAGTAAGTCAGCTAACTTTCAGAAACCAGCATCTTTGTGCTCTAAATGACATTTTAAAGTCATTAGCAGTAATACTTGATAGTTTCACGGGTTGTGACGATATCCTTAGTAACGTTGTCTCGTGTGGTGGACTCGTGAAATCGGCAGAGGATCGATTGGTAATGCGTTACAGTATTTATTCAGACTCTTTGCGTTTCGAGTTCAAATTCTGTAGTTGCCAACAACTGGATCTTGAATGGCTTTAACATGGTTTGTAGAATTCGGGTCAGCACACCGGTTCGTGGAGAACTTTTTTCCGCCTTCCAGCCAGTGTTGGACATTGTAAAATATGTCACGGGCTCTCTCTTTCTTCCTCACTAAACGATTTAGAGAAAACCACTACTTAAAATGTGTTGCCTAATTACAACGAAACGGTTTTGACCAATTAAGAATTGTCTTGCTGCCTTTAATAGTCTATGCTTTGTTGGCCATTTTATAATGAGCTCCATACCATATCCCATTCCTATCGATTTGCATATTTGCATAAATATAATCTTCCTTGAATATCAATTATATTTAATGGTAATTTTTCTCAATGAGACACTTTTAATTTGTGTAATGATCTTACTGAATAAACCATTTCATTGACATTTTGTTTTAATAATCTGATATTTTGTAATATTATGCTTAACGATATTTCGTCCGTCTTCACGTTCTGAGTTCAAATACCGCCGAGTCAACTTTGCCTTTCAACCTTTGTTGATCGATGAAATGAGTACCAGTTGTGCACTGGGATAAATGTAATCGACTGAGCTCCACCCTCAAAATTTCTGACCTTGTGCCAAAGTTTGAAATCAACATAATGCGGTGGTTAA
>NW_021834252.1:20000-35000 GCF_006345805.1 Octopus sinensis
ACCGGTTCATACATGTATATATATATACACATATATATATGTATGCATGTATGTATGTATGTATGTATGTATAAATATAACCGCATGTGGGTTTTATGCGAGATTTTCTGTATTTTTCTTTGGACTCTTCTCTTTCCGACGAAACAGGTTTCTCCTTTCATCCAACATCAAATTAATATATCTCTACTGCACGTCGTCACATTCGTTCATTTTCCTCTGTTTCTAATTGCTTGTTTTTCGAATCGACTTTATATATATATATATATATATATATATATATGAAGAACAATGGCACATTTTAAACTTCAGGAAATTCTTACGTATTTGTACTGTTCAGCTTATAGATTGTATTTATAATGTGCGTGATAGTTGGTTGGTAGAATTCTTTTTCTGAAGACCTTAGATTATCCAGTGCACCAATTATTATAGGTAAAATGCGAATTTATAATCGGCGGCTTCGCAGCAGTTGTCCATAGTTATACTTTTTCTCTTCTATCAAAGAGATATCCACATCAGCAGAACAGCTGATCTCTATGACAGTACATACATTTTCTTGTCTTCCCCAAACGACAACATCCAGTCTATTATGACAAATGTTTGGATGGGAATGTTCCACCAGTATTCCTTCTGTCGACGTTTGAGTGTGTATTATTCAATAATAAGGTGATTCTCTATATTTATTCCAATGATATTCTATGTTGATTTTGCGACAACGTTGTGTCGTATAGGGAGGTACTGCCTTGATGACATTTTGGCACAGCTGCTAATCGCACGTATGAAGTCTTTCACAGGAATATGACGTAATCTTTTTCCGTCACATATGTATGTATGTATGTATGTATGTATGTAGTATGTATGTATGTATGTATGAATGTATGTATGTATGTACGTTTGTATGTTTGTGTAAGCACATTGCGGAGAAAAGAAAAGCTATCCAACAATCCGGTGCACTGAAGTAATGCAGTGGTTTAAGGGTTCCTTGACAAACAGAACCCAGCATGTTGTAAACGATGGGATTTACTCAAAACCAGAAAATATCATCAGAAATCTTTCTCAGTCTGCTGTGTTCTGGCCTTTTCTGTTTATGATTCGTATATTCTTTACTTTTTACTCTTTTTCTTGTTTCAGTCATTTGACTGCGGCCATGCTGGAGCACCGCTTTTAGTCGAGCAAATCGACCCCAGGACTTATTCTTTGTAAGCCTAGTACTTATTCTATCAGCACCTTTTTGCCGAACCGCTAAATTACGGGGACGTAAACACACCAGCATCGGTTGTCAAGTGATGTTGGGGGACAAACATATACACACACATACACACACACATATATATACATATATACGACGGCCTTCTTTCAGTTTCCGTCTACCAAATCCACTCACAAGGCTTTGGTCGGTCCGAAGCTATGGTAGAAGACACTTGCCGAAGGTGCCACGCAGTGGGACTGAACCCGGAACCATGTGGTTGATAAGCAAGCTACTTACCACGCAGCCATTCCTGTATATATATATATATATATATATATATATATATATATATATATATATTTATATAACATTGCAAATATCTGCAATATACTTGTAGGTGAGTTTGAAAGAGACAGAATGATTACTGTTCGAATATCTTTGATGACAGCCCTCTGCAGTCACGACTTATCCGGCAACAAATAACTGCAACAACAGCAGCAGCAGCATCCAGTGAAGAGTGAAATCCATTTCCTGGATATTCATTGATCCGTGGCTAATACATTTCTAACAGAACACTTAAACAAATCTCTCTTTCTCCCTCTCTTCCTTCTCCCCCTCTCTCTCCCTTCCCCACTCTCTGTCTGTCTCTCAGTCTCCCTTCTCTCTTTCTCTCTCACACACACTCACTCTCTCTCTCCCTCTCCCTCTCCCCCCTTATTAGCTACTGAATAAACGGAAGTTTCAACACATCTCTTCTTATTACATAAATATTGATTTCTAAACATTGGCACAAGGTGACCGCCGAACCATTAATAGTTATACATGTGGTTCATTATGTGTGCATGCGAGCACATGGGCATGCTTGTATGGTGTACGCATGTGTGTATGATACATGGAAATGCATGAGTGTAAGTACCTATATATATATATATATTTGTGCATGTGTGTGTATGTATATATATGTACGTGTATGTATGCATATGTACATACCTACGTGTATGTGATGCTATTATTTAATAGCGTCTAATAAACACAAGTTATTAAATGTGAGCTACCATAAGTTTCATGCTCTGAGAGTACCATAGTTGGATGAACACGTATCGCGTGCAGTGTTCTCTCCTTGTAATTTTCCAATTGTCCAGGCTCAAAATAAACGTGGCTGCTCTCTGAGAAGAAGCGAGAAAGAACAAGTGGTACACAGCAATTTTTTGTTGCTGATCGCACCAGTAACGGAACAGTACAATACCATTTACTTGTTTCAGTCGTTAGATTGCGACAATGCTGGAGCACCACCTAGAAGAAACTACCCCAGTATTTTTTTTCTTAAGCCTGGTACCTTTTACCAAAACGCTAGGTTACGGGGACGTAAACACACCACCACCGGTTGTCAAGCGGTGGTGGGGGACAAACACAAAAACAAAAACACATATGAATATATATATATATATATATATATATATATTCTCTATGTGTGTGCATACAACGAGCTTCTTTCAGTTTCCGTCTACCAAATCTACTCATCCCTTCAAAATGCTTTGGGCGGCCCAAAGATGTTATAGCAGAAAACGCTCGCACAAGGTGTCACGCAGTGGAGTTGAACCCGAGATCATATGGTTAGGGAGCAAGCTTCTTACCACACACCCATAAAATGTGTGACAAAGTGATGTACAGGCGAGGGATAAATAGTCCCCATTCCATTACGCTTCAAAGGCTTCATCCAGTTGTAGCTGTCCAAATGCAATAAATTGTCGGCTAAGAAGAACGAGTGAAGTTGAACGTATATCGAAGAAGAATGATAGACGAACAATCACGTGAGTTAGAAATGTATTTATATGAAAAAACTGCATATAGCATTTCTATGTTTTAAGACCATCTTGTAAATGATGTATGGAACTTTTCGTACTAATATATTTCTTATACCCGTTAGTGTATGCCTGTCATTTTTCTGACAAGATATATGTGTTTGTGTCCCACGGGTAGCTTTCGACTTTTCTATCCAAAAATGATTTTCAACCAAATACTTAAATATCTTATTTATAGCTCTAAGCGCTTCGAGATCTACTGTTCCTAAAAAGAAATATGTATATGTGTGTGTGGGTGTATGTATGCATGTGTGTCAGTATATACATATGTGTGTGTGCATATGCATGTATGTCTGTATATGTGTGTGTGAGTGCGTGTGTGTGTAACATTAAAATCCCACTATCGATTTAATGAGTGACACCAAACTTAATTTTTGTGAATATTTTAGCACCAATTTCGGAGAAGAGGGTGACTCGATTAGACCAAACCCTATGATTGACTAGTACTTATTTAATCGTCTCTGACAGGATGAAAGACAGAGTCTACCTCGGCGGAATTTGAACGAGGGACGTTGAAGACGGGCGTAATGCCTATTTCTTTACTACCCACAGAGAGGACAAACAAGGACAGACAAACGGATTAAGTAGATTATATCGACCCCAGAGCGTAACTGGTACTTATTTAACCAACCCCGAAAGGTTGAAAGGCAAAGTCTGCTACGGCGGAATTTGAACTCAGAACATAAAGACAGACGAAATGCCGCTAAGCATTTCGTCCAGCGTGCTAACGTTTCTGCCAGCTTGCTGCTTTAATCCTTGTGAATATTAAAAAGAAATTTAACATAACAGAGACTGAAGTCGATGATTCTAAATACAAGAGCAACATAATATTGTAATATGTGACAAGGTATGAGTGCAAGTTTGTATTAATCGCAAGGCGGCGAGATGGCAGAAACGTTAGCACACCGGGTGAAATGCGTCTGCCATTACGTTCTGAGTTCAAATTCCGCCGAGGTCGACTTTGCCTTTCATCCTTTCGGGGTCGATAAAGTAAGTACCAGTTACACACTGGGGTCGATGTAATCGACTTGATCCGTTTGTCTGTCCTTGTTTGTCCCCTCTGTGTTTAGCCCCTTGTGGGTAGTAAAGAAATAGGTATTCCGTCTGCCGCTATGTTCTGAGTTCAAATTCTGCCGAGGTCGACTTTGCCTTTTATCCTTTCGGGGTCGACCAATGCTTTGTGAGTGAGTTTGGTAGATGGAAGCTGAAAGAAACACGTGGTATCTTTTGTCTTTTACGGATTTCAATCTTTAGAATGCAAAGGACGAAGAAATAAGAACCCATAGTATGGTAGAAGCCATAGCCACTAATAATAAAAAGGAGTACTGATGGAATGTTCCTGTGAAAACCTCAATTTTTTAGAATATTATCGATCCACCTCAGCTGACTTTTGCGAATCAGTTTCACACCGGCATTCGGTAATCACGTGGCAGTCCAATAACTGCGCTCGTCTTTTCTTTCATACCTGCCATCTCTGATGATCACAGTTATGAGATTATCCTCAGATTACCGCTCCGGCTGTAATGGATCTATAAAACTGTATTATTTGATTAATATACCTTTTCTATTCACAAATATACGAGTATCTTTCTTTTCTGGTTCATGAATTTTTGGTAACTACACACACATACACACACACATACGCATATATATATATATATATATATATATATTATATATATATATATATATATTATATATATATATATATATATATAACTTTATTTAAAGCAGCAGAAAATTCAACAAATCCTGTTACTCTGAGTTTCCCGTTGCCGTTCATCGGACAGTTTTTGCAAAAACTGTCCGATGAACGGCAACAGGAAACTCAGAGTAACAGGTTTTGTTGAATTTTCTGCTGCTTTAAATAAAGCATATTACTCAACCACTGGTATTTGAGTACTCTTTTTTCCACCTTGTTTCACATTTATGTGTTACTCCGGTATATATATATATATATATATATAATATATATATATATATATATATATATAATATATATATTATATATTATATGTATATATAATATGTATACTTATACACAGGTATACCTAACCGCACGAAGGTATACATACATCTACATACATCAGTGCAAGTGAAACAAGCAAACAGCATTACAAATGGGAGAGAGTTTAATTGAAGAAAGCTGGATGATACAACGACCGAAGCCTTGTGACTAACATCTAAGATGACAGCCCAAGTTCGAATATATAAGTGTATTTCTGTTATCTTTCGTATTTGCAATTTTGTGGTTCATGTATAGAAATATCATTGAGACAGCTGAGTTGTATTTATTTCGTGAGAGATGAAACTAATCGAACGAAAGGAAACCAAGACAGCATAAAATCTCCCGTAGTTTGAGTAGAGTTCTGTTACTAATGAAGGTTCACAAATACGATGGAATATGATGAGATAGAATGTATCTCTACGTAGCATTATAATTCACATGGAATATCTTAGTCTTGTGGAATTGCTTTAAAATACTCCTATGAGATTGAACAGAGACGTGTAACCAAACGCATACCCTCCATCAGACACCTACCATACTCTGAGCGCCTTGTTTCCCTGGGCATGGATTCACTGAAGCTCCGGCGTCTGGCGATGGACTTGATAAACACCCGCAAAGTTATCAACCACCTCACCAACAACAACACTGAACACCTTTTTGATCTCCATGTGTCTAAGACACGTGGACATGCCTACAAAGTCAGAAAACAGCATAGCTCCCATGACTTTCGGAAACATTTTTTCACGCTCAGAGTTGCTGAAGCATGGAATAAACTGCCTGCGTCAGTTGTTGACTGCCATGACACTGCATCCTTTAAGGCCCTCATGCTTTCCGAAATCCGTCGAAACTACACCTGATTATACATACACTTTAGATGAGTTGTAGTGCACCTGAGCACTGTACACAATTATTATTATTATTATTATTATAAAGAAACCAGTAAGAATTTCATGAAAAATTAAAAGTGTGAAAGACCGTGTACATATAAATTGCATTTTTTGTGGAAAACTACGGCCACGGGCCCACAGATGTACTGTTTCCGCTCACTTTCTCTCCTGTCGCTCCAATACTGGCTATTGATACTTTGAACTAAAAAAAAGTGTACACCCTTACAAAAGCACGATTTATGTAGCAGCTTCACCTTTTGTCGTTCCTATTTTCCATTAATCCTCAAACCCCTTGCTAAATAATACTTCGTTCAGTTCCACCCCTTGCCCAAAAAAACCACACGCTTATAATCACACCCTCTCTTTTTCTTTCTTGAGGATAAAGGTGCATATATTCTACTTGAGCATTAAACTCATCAATCTCCAGTCTGGGGGAGTTTTCAAAGATTATGAACACCACTCTTCATCCGACTAAATGATCATAAGTTATGCATTAAAAAAAACTGCAATGCTATAACACAATGTATTTACTACTAAACCGACTTCCTCAACTTTCTGAAAAATATTAATATTGCTGCAACACATTATGAACATTAATAAAAATCAATACACTGAAATATATTTAATATGTTAACACACATAAAAACTTACTATGAATTGACTCCGGAGATACATCTCCACGTTTTCTTTTTACACCGGGATTAGAGATAAAAGAATTGCGGAAAACTTAAAGCACTAAAACTGCTCTAAATTTGAAACTCACTCTTCTTGATTCACAGTTATTTCCTTTTTTCTGCAGGACTCTATATCTTAATGATATCAGTTCAAACTTCGCTGAAGTCGATTTTAAATCACTATGTGGTGAAGTAAGGATATCTATTCAGTCAAAATCATTCATGTCACAAAATTGTGTGGGTTAGAACCGGTGTTTTTAACTTTGCTTTTGGATCGACAGGTGCCGCTTTACTGACACTAAGATCTATTAATTTCTTTCAGTCCTTCGTATAATTACCTTCATAGGTTCCTACATCTTAGGGCAGTGATAGCAAATCTATGACACAAGTTTCTACACAGACATATAGGAGAATTTTGTGTGACTTGCGATGGACTATATTTAAAAAGTCTTTCTGCATTATCTTGTAATAAGAAAACATGTCCATACACATTTACCTAAAGTTAAGATACATGTATCTCTCATAAGGTCCAGTCATTGTTGCGATGTAGTAGCTTACGTGTCTCAGTGACTCTGATAGCGGAGCACAAGCTCTTGGTAGAGCCTCAAATGCTGAACAGGCCAAAGGATATAGGCCAGACTGAAATGGACCACTTCTTCCTAGACGTAAAAACTGATTTGTGTAGGGAAGCCAATAACCCTACCTAGAAAAAAAAGGGCTAAGTTACAGAAGCATCGATGGCAATTTAAAACCAATAAGACCAAGGAAAGGACGGCCTAGAGTTGGGGACAATGGAGAAATGACGTTAAGGGCCAATGCTTTATAGGGAGCGAAGGGCTTAATACAGAGTGTCTATAAAGTCGTTGTGCAATTTAGTTCTGTCATGTACAGTTACAAAGCTACAAATATTTTAAATCGCACACGGGCTTTATAGACACCCTGTATATAAATAATATAAAATACATGAATGGATGTTATAGAGACCACAATTACGACGGGATTAGTAAAGAAATTAGACTTCCGATAAGTAAGGCCCAAAAAGGTCCGGAAGCGCTGTCCTAAGGTTGACAAAGATCTCATTCTCGTTTGTGTTTCTCAGAATAGAAATAAGGTACTGAATGGTTGTATCAAACGTTTTACTCTTTTGTAGAGCAGAATAATTACCGTTCTGAACAACTTTGCAGAATAAACAGCAACTTTTAAATGATTAAAACTAATTATGGAAGTCTGAAAGTTATATGTGGGTATTTTTAACAAATAATGGTAAGGAATGAAATAGAAAGAATAATGTTAAGTAAACTACTGGATGTATGGTTGGGTTCGTTTATAGTTTTCTTTAATATACATTTTTATACAGCAATAAAGAAACAATATTAGAACTGTAGACAAATTAGATATTTCGAAAGAACTTACTTATGTGGTTAGGCGAAGACAGTGTAACGCAGTGATCTCCCTTTTCCACTTATACGTCCATCGAAGAGCGGGAAGTAGCACAGAAGGGACGGGGCGGGAAATTTATTCCAGGTTGAGCATTATTACCATTATTATCCTCATATTTGTCTTTCGATCGATTAACAGTTCTTCAACTTTTAATGTTTTACTTTAATAATTTTCCGTTCCTTGCTTTGATTACATATACATATATATATATATATATATAATTTGCAAGTTTATCGCGTATTTCCTTGCAGGATCCAAATGATAATAGTAAAGATTGTGTGTGTGAATGTGTGCATGTGTATGTCTAAGTGCATGTGTGTGTGTGTGTGTGTGTATACGTTTATGTTTCTTAATATGCAGGTGGTTATTTGCACGAGTGTGTGTTTGTACTAGTGTATGTATATATATGTATGTATGTGTCTGTGTATATATGTAAGTGTGAATACGAGTGTGTTTATGTAACTGTCAATGCATATGTATATATATGACCATCTGTTTTTGTGTTTTATTCGTTTGTTTTATTGATTGTTTACGAAACTAAAACGAAGAAATTAAAACTCAATCACATTTGTAAAGTGTGTATATCAGTATATGGCAATAAAGGTAAGTATATAAATGTAAAGTATTTTGTACGAGAACATTTACTGAAACAGGTGATGCACTTTTACGTAAATCTTTTCATAAATGAACATCTCGCTGTAGAGGCCGCTTCAGGAGTTTCATCACAGTTTCCCGTAAAATCCAATTATGAAACACAGATCCTCGCCAAGGCAAATGAAGTTATATATTTTGTACATATATTTACTTCACCAATATTTCAGCAAGTCCCATCTGTGGCTAAGGTGGGCGAAAATTATACATTTTTGAAAAGATGTGGTAAGTACACTGATACAGTGCAGGGTCGAATTTTTCTTTCTTTCTTTCTTTACCTTTTTATTTATTTATTTATTTATTGACCATCATTGGTTTTGTGACGTGGCAGAACCTGCTGAGCAATAATACTAATATATTATCATCGTTTTTCAAGAGTTAGAAACTTACATTGTTTGCGGTTTTATTTCAAATACATATTTTTTTTGAGTATCTTGTAACTCATATTGTATTTAATATCCATTTTGGAATATATAAATAATCTTTAACGTCTATAAGGATGACAAAGGCCATGTTTTCATTGTTATCCTTATTGATAAGTATAGACATGTAGACAAGCTAATAGTGCTTCAGTCCGCATTGGTGTAAAAAATAAGCTTGCCTGTGATATTCCTATTAATTCTCCATCCATTTTTTTACCAAAAGATATATGAAGTTTCACCATTTACACTTCCTTTAAAATCGGTATCCAGTTCTTATGTAAAGTAGTCCGTTTTGGGTTCACTGTTTGATCCGTCTCCACGATAAATCTTTGCGAATAAAAAAGAAGCATGTATAAATAGATATATTCCAAGATTTTCTTCACACATGTTAATCACAACCAAACACAGTTTCAGAATACCGCAATTGGAAGAGCAGAAACGAATGTATATATATATATAAGTGCGTGTGCGTTTATGTGTGTGCGTTTATGTGTGTGTGTGTATGTGTTTTTATGTGTGTGTGTGTATCAGGGAACATGGAAAAGAGGAGAGAGTGTTTCAATGCAAGACTGATTTATAAAAGTAATAATATTCGCTAACATTCAGCTGCGGGCAGATTTATCATGCCAATTGTCACTAATACTTCATCATCAAGGCAGTTACGCTTTCGGGTTCTATAATTGCGCAACCCTTCATTAAAATTATACAAGTGTGTTTTTATATAATTCTATCAGGCCTGTTTGTGTCAGTTTCTCTTCTTTCGTTTTGTTTGGATGTTTTTGACACCCCCTGTATTGTATTTTTTTGTTCCCGTTATTATTATTATTATTATTATTATTATTATTATTTATTTGTTTATTTGTTTATTTGTCAGACAAGTTGAATGATGTTTAATTAAGAAGAGATAGGGGGGGGATGTGTGTAGGAAATGAAAGTGAAAAGGTGCAAAAAGTGGAATAAATAGACAAATAAATAAATAATGGTAAGAAGGAATGGATGAAGATAGAAAGGAATGGTTACCTTGACGGTGAGCAGAATATCACTTTATAACCCCCAACATAGCGGTGAATAAATATATTAACTACAACTACATTTATCATCAAACTCAAAGCTGCCGGCTCCTCTATCAAAATGGCATTATTAGACAGATTGTTGGTAATTGACTAATTTGTTGTTATTTATATTATTATTATTATTATTATTATTATTATTATTATTTCAGATAAATCTTAACGAACGTGACGAAACCCGCAATTGAGAAATAAACCATCGCTTCCCTTCTGGGTACAGAACGAATAAGGCAATAGTATTTATTTCGTGAGAGGAAGTATGTGATATTGCAATGAGGTGGGTACAAGGAAACGTGAAACTCAAAGAACGAGAAAGAAGATAACGTTCGAGAAACAGTGTTTTTTTCTGATTTAGGGAAATAATAACGTGAAGAAATATGATCGCTATGAAAGTGAATCTTATGATAAATTGTTCCTGGTTTCGATTAATAAAATGTTGTCTTTGGATAAGGGCAAAACATCATTAGTAAACATGTATGACAATGAAATTTTTTTTTTAAATTGTTCAAGTGTTAAAAGGGAAAACTTTTACTGTGCGTAGGATTCTGTAAGGCCATCATGGAAAAAAGTGAACCATTTCAAATGAAAAACGTTTATATCCGAAAGTAATACATTTACAGTTTATTTTTAATATTATTTCACATTTATATCTGTTTCGGAAATAAAATTCTTCCTTAAAAAAAAAATAATAACTTTGTCTTTTTTCCTTGCTTTACAATCTTGTGGCTAGCTTTTGGAAAAAAGCACACTCAGTGCTTGAAATCGATTTAAGATGCGATAGAGAATGAATATAAAATAACGTTAAGAATAATAATGATGAGGATAAAAATAGCAGCAACAATATTTATGATATTTTATCATGCAAAACAAAACTGCAAATGTGTATTAAATCTAACAAGAAATATAAGGTCACTTGCTTCGTAACATGTACCTGTTAAGTTCGAAAAAGGAATAAGGATCTGTAGAATATTATGATACTATGAGGAGAAGATGGGAAGAAAAAGTAAAATTTCTTTTTCCGTTAATACATATTCAGTTCCTAAAGTTAAATGACTTTCGGAAGATGGTGGAAATCAAATAAGAACCAACGTGTAAAAAAAAAGAAAAAAAAACAAGAATCTACACAACTCGATTCTTTTGCAGAGACGTCTTTTATTATTAGAGAACAGCTTCAGTCAATACTCAGAGTAGTGTGACAAACTTTAATACTAACACCTCACACTCTCTCTCGTAACGCTCTATTATTATTATTATTATTATTATTATTATTATTATTATTATTATTAAATTGAGAGCCTCTGCACGCCAATAGATTTCATTGTGAGCATCATTGCTATTATTGCTTTTGCTGTTATTATTATTATTATTATTATTATAATTATTATTATTATTGTCGTTGTTGCTGCTGTTGTTCTTGCTGTGCAGTAGTCAGTGCTTCTCACCAATCTAAAATCACTTACTGAGAGAAATAGTGAGAGGCTCTTTATTTAGTGAAATCTTATAAATACGCTGCGAGTGTGTGTGTGTGTGAGAGATAGAGAGAGAGAGAGATGCTATGTATGCGTGCGTGTATGTGCATACGTCAATCGTGTATATGTATGTGTATGTGTGTTATGTGAGTGTGTGTGTGTGTGCCTGCTTGAGTGTGCGTCTATCCACTGTGACAATCCAGCAATGATTATAATAACTGTTTCGATCAGGGGAATAAAAATGACGATGGTGATGATGATGATGGTGATGATGATGATGATGATGATGAGGAGGAGGAGGAGGAGGAGGAGGGGGATGACGACAATGACCACGACGACGACGACGATGATGATGATGATGAGGACGATGATAATAATAATGATGATGAACGCATTAGTTCACAGTGATGCTTATAAGAAGGAAAGGAATGAATGAATGAAAGAATGAAGGAAAGAAGGAAGGAAGGAAGGAAGGAAGAAGGAAAACGACAGAGAAAGCAAGCAGACAGTGAATAACTTACATGAAATACACAGCCATCCTTGTGGTTTTTGCCATGCTATGGTGGAAGATGAGCGTGGCGGAGTGGGATTTATTATGCAGTACAATTGTTGTTGTTATATAGAACACCGCTTAGAATTTAAAAAAAAACACACGTTATTGTGTCTATCTAACGATCTATCTGTCTGTCTATCTACCTATATATGTATATATATATATATATATATATATATATATATATATATATATATATATATATATATATATATATATATGTATATATAAACGTTGATGAATTGACTACACACCTATGTCGGTCTTGTTCAGGAAAAAAATAATAATAAATAAAAGTAAAATATATATAACACTTACACCTTCTTATTGCACATGCTTCCAGTTACGCACACACACCATTATAAACACCGCGGCACCTTTCTCTCCTCAGTCTCTCCTCCTCGCCCTCGCTCTCTTCTCTTCTTCCTCTCCTTCGCTCCGTCGTCTCTCCATACACACGTTCATATTGACATGCATGTATACAAGCTATTGAAGATTCAACTACTTATAGCAAACTTATAATAGAGATCGGATGGTTTTGCTACTACTGCTACTACTACGACTATTATTATTATTATAATTATTATTATTATTATTATTATTATTATTATTATTATTATTATCATTTACTTCCATCTGTACTCATTATTGTTAATGATTATTACTGCAGTCTGACAGGTTTGGTTTGTTAAAAGACTGTACTTATCACTGTCTCGTGCCGACAATGTGTGTATGAATGTGTGTGTGTGTGTGTGTGTGTGTAAGTTTTGTTGTTAATGACAATGGACAAACATTCACCCACAACTCTATTTCACCTAAAACATTAGCAGGCAGCTCTTAAATAGATATAAATATATGTTGTGTATGCGCTTGTTTGTCTGTGCGCTTGTGTGTTTACGTGTGCCAGCGTATGCGTATGTCGGTAGTAATTCTCACGAATTACAAACCTTGATAGCTAAGCAATATCCTCAAGACAACAACGTTAGTGTTATGTTTATGAATGTAAAACAAGAAAACAAAAAAACTAAAGCTAAAAAGCCATAAAAAAGGACAAAAACGAAAGCTAAACACTCAAGCGAACATACAAACCATCAAATATGTGTTTGTGTGTGTGTGTGTGGATGAATGTATAGATAGATAGATAGATAGATAGATAGATAGATAGATAGATAGATAGATAGATAGATAGATAGATAGATAGATAGATAGATAGATAGATAGATAGATAGATAGATAGACAGATAGATAGATAGATAGATAGATAGATAGATAGATAGATAGATATAGTTATATGGAGATACTTGTATGTTTGTATGTATGTATGAATGTATGTATTTGTGTATGTATATGTGTTCGAATTTCAAAACAATTAAATGAGAAATATTAATTAGTGATTGAAAGTTTAATTAGAAATGAGGTGTGTGCACGGATGAGTGAGTGGGTGAGGGGGGAGGGGAGGGGGAAAGGGATAAAGAGAGAAAAGAATTGTTTAAGGTTTATTCAAATTATTATCACTATTTATAATGCTACTACTAATAATAATCATATAATTATTATTAACAAACAGACGTTAGCATCATACTAATAATTAAAACAAAACATCTACACATGTATGTATGTATGTATGTATGTATGTATGTATAATGAAAGCGGCTGGCAAGGAAAGAAAGCTATTATTAAGTCGAATGTATTTGTGTTGGTGTACAAGTGTATGCGGGGGAGTCTGTGTGGCAGTGTGCGATGTGCGATGCGGGGCTGAGACAAGGACAGGTAATGCAACGAAAGACAGAGATAGTGATGCGGAAACACAACAAAAGCGCGGTAGAAAAATTAAGTGAGCAAGAAGAGAAGGATAGAGAAGGATGAAGAAAATTTAATTTAAAGAAGGTTTGAATTTTTCACGTAACTGAGACATCGGAACCATTGGAACCATCCTGTAATTGTTGGATAATTTTTGTTTGTATATTTTTCTCCTTTTCTCTCACTTTCTTATTTTCCTTTTCCTTTTCTTTTTTTTTTTCTTTTAGCTTTCAATCTAATATCTTTGTCCATTAAATAGAATTATCGCCATCATCATCATCATCGTCCTCATCATCATCGTAATGCTTATTGTTATCATTGATGTATTAACTATCGCTGGAGACGAAAGTGTTTAATGACACCAATAACTGACCAAATTTTTTCCAATCCATCGGCAAGGAGGGGCAGTTATAAATCTTTTCTTATTTGTTTTTCACTGTTGTATTTTTATTATTATTGTTATTATTATTATTTTTTTATTATTATTGTTCCAATTCTTCAGCACTTCTTTCTTTCGTTATATGTTATTGTTCACTCTTTTATATTTAATTTTTGTCATTTGTAAACCATCAAACCATTTCTTATGTCTATGAAGCACCATCTCTGACAATAAATAAATAAATAAATAGAAACAGATGGAAAACTGGTGCTGCCGTCGAGCCTGGTTTTATTATACTATAGTATATACTAGTGGCTTTGAGTAAACGTTGGCAGATTAATGTCGGCGCCTCTATTGGTGGTGCTGGTGGTGGTTTGGTTTGGTTTGACGGTGGTGGAGCAAAGAGGGAAAACTGCTGGTGCAAAAATCTGTGCTACTTAACTAACAAGCAACTATCGGACTGTGTTGAATCAAAACTAGTTGCAAAAACCGTGCCAGAGAGAGAGAGAGAGAGAGAAGGGGATAGAGGGAGAGAGGATAAGGGAGAGGGAGAAAAAAGCATCAATAACAACAAGAGAAACAAATATCTGAATTCATAA
>NW_021834252.1:40000-49981 GCF_006345805.1 Octopus sinensis
TTCAATGCTCCTCAGATATAGCTATATATAGTTATATCGGTCATTAGTTAAAACAGTGACATTCATCTAATCATCAAACCTAACCATTACACCCGGTCGTACTGGTCTTCAACTCAACCAAATTTCAATAAAGTAAGTACAATAATATACTGGATGGGTGTATACAACTATCCCTCAGATGCCTGCAACTTTAGCCATATCTCCACACTAAATATGCCATTGATTGTACCTTAGAAGCCAGTAATTCACTGAAGTATATACATCCGTGACACTAATACGTGAGAAAGCATTAAACCGACTTTTTCTTCATCAAATAGAAGTTGCTAAGAAACTATCAACGTTATTTGAAAACAATTTTAGGTTCAAAACATTCCCATAACCTAAATCAATATGGAATATAATTGGAATTCTCTTTAAGAGTTTATTTTGGAGTAACACACAAATTTTATTCGGTGATGTAAAATTGCAGTTCCCAGCCGTTTTTATTATGTATTACGCACAGGATATATATAAATGTAGCAAAACCTCCGATAGCTTATTTACAAATGCCCTAATAAGTCATATTAATATAGAAATTTAAATTACATTCCGTAAATAAGCAGTGCATGTATACACAGAATCATTCATTAAATATCTGTCACTAAACTAATGAGACTTTGCTACAATTCATAAATTTCATCATTTAGTCGTGGTTGAATATTTAGCAAAGCGACATGTGGTTACGCTTTCATTGACAATGTCTTCGTTTTGATGTCAGTTAATGACAAGAGCGTCAACTCACACAAATATATGTTGCAAAAAGATAGTAACGCTTTTAGAAAGCTTTCACTGCCATCTCTGACACGGTTCTTTTGTATCGGTATCCAACAGGCGCCAATCAATAGCCCAGCATATTTTGATATCAATAAAATGTCGTCGCAGGGTATATCAGTAAGTGGTCTTGTTCTGCAGCGGTGAGATTAGTTTTATCGTAGGAATCCACAAATAATGAATGCAGCTTCCCGTTGAAGAGAAAGAGAATAATAACGAGCAAGTAGGTGTTGAGCCTGAGATACTCACACGTTACGTTCCGTAATACTTCTGCTTGGTCAAATGCATTCGCGTTACGAAAAACACGGACACATGCTGTATTTCACTTCTAAATAGAATCTTTTCCATAAAAGCAGATTTTTAGAAAAAGCATCTGTCATGCTCATCGAAATAAGTAAGTTTTTTTGTAAATCCTGTATTGATTTGTAAAGTTTGTTATTGTTTGGTTGACTAAAATATATCAGTGAGATATACTTATCGAGTTCCACTCACTAATTATTAATAATGGTTTTCGCTCTCTCATTAAACTATTTCATCTCGTTTCTGAATACATAAGTACGTTGCGGTACTTTATCATTGGACAAAATATGCGTTTTAATGTAAAACAAAAGGATAAGCAATAAAGTCTATTTCACTTGTAAAGTTGTGCAAATTAAACATTTTCACAATTTGATTATACACAAAGAACGAATCATTACCAAGGATATCAATTGTCCGTGAAATTAATACATCACTTAGAAAAGGAAAACAAAAAACAAACAAATTATAGTAGTGGTTTCAAATTTTGGATCAAGACCAGCAATTTCAGGGAGGGATAATTCGATTACTTGACTGGTATTTATTTTAATTGATCTCGAAAAGATGAAAGGCAGAATCGACCGCGGTTGAATTTGAACTCAGAACGTAAAGACGGATGAAATGTCTCTAAGCATTTTGTTCATTGTTCTAATGATTCTGACAGCTCGACGGCTTAGATACAAGTTATAATACTGGCAGGGGTTATTGCTTTTGAACGTACAACGAAATCTTTAATAGAACATGACACCTGGTTTTGATTGCAGGTGAAAATTGCATCTTCAAATTGTCATTTAATCTCCTATCTTCGGGGACGCTTTTTTTTATCGTTCAAAAATATCCGTATTGACAGTTGTAGATACAAATCCACGGCAAATATAGCTGAAATAATTTTGCCTAACCTCATAAAGATCACATAACGACCTAAAGTAATGCTTAGCATTGACATACGCACTCTTATTCATTTGTAATGTGAAAGCCTTTGACTTGTAAAAGATGGTCGAAGTGGCCACAATTACAATGCTTTCACATCGGTTTCAAATTTTGACACAAGGCTAGCAATTTCGGGGGAGGGTTAAGTCCATTACATTGACCCCGGCGCTCGATTGGTACTTATTTTATCGACCCTGAAAGGATGAAAGATAAAGTCAACCTTGGCTGAATTTGAACTCATGACAAAGATGGACGAAACGCGCTAAGCATTTTGCCCGGTGTGCTAACGATCCTCCCAGCTCGCACCCTAAGAATGCCTTTGTATTATTTCGATGTCTTACTTGAGCGGGCTGAGGTTTAAATGACGACAAAGACGGTGTCATTGAGGGCCACCACCACAGCAACAGCTCTCTGTTCGTTTGTCATTTTTATCCTCACACTAGAGAGTATCGTTACTCGTCATAAGACGGGTAACATTGAAAGTATGCTTTTGCAACCAATATCAGGAAATATGGCATAAATACAATAATAATAATAATAGATCTGCTTTTAACAAATTTCTTGCTGCTTATACACAATATGAAATGAGCACTTATTTTCAAAAGAAAATATTTGTTATCTGGAAATATAATTAAATAAGACTATATTAAAAAGTAAAAAAAAAAAATAGAAGCAAAATTGCTCTCCCTGTTGATTATATATTATGGAAGTTAGCTTTCTCTCTCTCTCTCTCTCTCTCTCACTCACTCCTTCACCTCTCTCTCTCACACACTTTTCTTTTCCTCTCTTTTTCTCTTACATCGCACACATATATTTATACATACATATGTGTATGTGTGTTTTTACTCTTTCTTCCTCTCCTCCTCCTCGTCCGTCTCTATGATTCTCTCTCTCGCTGAATGTGTGTATGTAGGCGTGTATATATATATATATATATAGTAAAGACTCCCTTCGCACATGAATGATCATGGGATTGCACCTAGAAAGTTCCCCCTCCGAGGCACAAGTCCGGGCAAGGTTCTTTATCGAGGACCAGCAGTCGCCCATGCACAGAAGCCTCCCCACTTCGTGCCACCGATGTTATCCAAAGATAAAAGCCAAGGCCGATACAGCTTGGTGACAGTGTCGTTGCAACACATCTCGACATATGAATGAACTGGAGCAAAGTGAAATAAACTGCCTTCGCTATATATATATATATGAAATAAAAGCAGCTCTAGTATAATAAATATCAAATGCAACACATAGTATGTAATAATATTTATTACACTAAAGCAGCTTTTAATTCATAAGTAGATTTTCTCTTAAGTATGCAATTTCTGGGCCTACCAGCTCGCAATTTTACAAGCCATGAACATATGAATCGTTGGACTGCTTGGGGGATTCGCCTTCAGCCCAGGTGAGTACGTGATGTTGAAAAGCCACAAACATGGCTCAACATCGATGTCCATCACTCCCAAACAGGATTGGGGTGAGTTATTTCGCCTGTTCATGATTTCTAAGGTGTTTTGATACCTGCCACATGAGAATTGTGTACTTCGCTATGCCATTGCAGTCCACGGAAAATACACAAAGCGTATACATTAGTATATGTATTTAATAACAATAATAAAATAATAATAATAATAATAGCACCACCCTAAGGCAGATATACAACGAATTTATCTGCCAAGAAAAGAGGGAGGCCGTGGTCTTTTGCAACTGGCAATAACAATGAAGATTGCTACAATTGGCCTAGACACCTACCTGAAAAACTCTGAGGACTGGATGTTAAAACTTGTCTCAAAACATGAAAACAAGAAAGCATCATACTCAGTCACAAAACAGGCAAAGGAATATCTAAGTGAATTCCGAATACAACCAATTTCGGAATTAGAGATAGACATACAAGAAACAAGCACAGAAAAAGCGAGGCGCATGAAAACCCGTGCCAAAACTGCGGCCTTAGATATTCTGAATAATAAATGGCAAGAAAAACCTCTCTATGGCAAATACCCAAAGAGAGCGAATAATGCAGATATTGACAAAGCCCTGACCCATCAATGGCTAATGGCTTCTGGCTTAAAATCTGAAACAGAAGGGTTTATCATAGCAGCTCAAGATCAATGCCTACTAACAAGAAACTACCAGGCCAACATATTAAAGATCAGAAGCAGTCCAACATGTCGTGTATGAAAGCAACAAAATGAAACCATTGACCATGTGGTCTCCATGCAGTCTTCTAGCGCCTACAGAGTATCTCAACAGGCACGATAGAGCTGCACAATATATTCACTGGGTAATCTGTAAAAACCTGGATTTGCCCCATGAAAAAAACTGTTGGGAACACAATCCACCTCCAGTGCTTGAAAACGACCACATCTCACTCACTCCTCTGGAACTTCACCATTCAACTGACAGAAAGATAGAGGCAAATAGGCCAGACATCATATTGAAAGACTTCAGACAAAGAATGCCTCCTCATTGATATGACTGTCCAATCGATATAAACGTATCTGTCAAGACCTACCAAAAACTGAGCAAATATAAAGATCTTGAAATAGAAATCAGCAAAATGTGGAACCTGAAGACTAAAACAATACCTGTTGTCATAGGTGCCCTGGGAATGATAGCGAAAGGGGCTGATTGCTACCTAACTCAGATACCAGGAAACCCCAAAATGGCAGAAATTCAAAAGATAGTGCTCATGGGAACTGCCCATATCCTACGCAAATACTCTCTATGTAATCCCAAGTTTAAAACAAACTTTTTTTTTAAATTTATGTATTAGACATTCACTTGTACAACACCAAAAAAACCCAAATATATGGCACACAGACTAGACATAAAACAACGTGAATTTCCAACCTGTTGTCTCTTGAGGTCTCTGGGTGAGACTTGGAGCCAACTTGTACAGACATAAACAAAAGTCAAACATAGATAATAATATAATAATAATAATAATAATAAATAATAAACAAAAACACAACAACAACAATATACTAATAATAATAATAATGATAATAGATATAATATATATATATATATATATATATATATATATATATAATTATTTGCGTAATAGATAAAAAAAGCAAGGCTGTGTAGATATTAACTATGGTCTCTATAGCACTTATTCAGCATTATCTGACACCTTTGAGTCTCAGGGACACCATTATCTCTTATATATATATATAATATATATATATATATATATATATATATATATATGTATATATATATATTATACCGAGAGAGGGTGGGGTTAAATCTATTTCATCTTTACAAGTGTTCAACTGGTATTTATTTGATCGACCCGAATGGGATGAATGGCAAAGTCGATCCCAGTGAAGACGGACGAAATGCGGTAACGATTTTACCAGCTCGCCGCATTAGCGCGAATTAATATTCATTAGTTTCTGTATCCATCAATCAAGTCGGTTGACTTGTCCGGATTAACAAAACTCTTCCACCCCGGATGTCCTGATCTTTCACAGCAGTCTTACTATCCGGAGCCTGATATCCAGTCTCTTCCACAACATGGTAGTTATATGCTCTTCTTGGTCTGCCTGATACATGTATGTCCGTTCATGATTTTCCAGATTAGGAGATCGTTGTGTACTTCATTCTTGTTTCTCCAGCACTGTCCTGCATAATGTGTTCTTTCTCTGATTACCGAGGCGATATTAGGAAGACTATAGTACAGTTTGTAAACTTCAGAAATTCTGTTAACCCCAACTATCCATGAACGTTAACGGGGCCATGAACGTTAAGGTGCCGTAACAAAAAGCTATAATTTGCGGGATGAGGGCGACAGAGTTATAGTTATATGCGCAGGCTCTTCTTTCCTTTGTATCTTCTTCTGTTTTCTTTTTTCTTTTTTTTTTTTCGTCATTGAACTACGATCATGCTGTGCAACCACGTTAAGGCGTTATAGTCGGTACTAATTCTATCGGAGCCTATAGCCGAATCGTTAAGTTATGGAGTTGTAAACAAACCGACAGCGTTTGTCAAGCAATGGTAGGAGAAACAAAAAGAGACAAGAAGACACACACACGTACATAAACACACACACACACACACACGTGTACGACGGACATCTACACAATCTCCATTTACGGTATTCACTCAGACGACATTGGTAGGTCCGAGGCGATTATAGAAGACACTTGGCCAAGGTGCCACGTAGTGGGAATGAACTTGAAGATGTGACTGCAAAACGAGCTTCTTAACCACACATCTATGCCAGTGGCTTTGGCTAATTAGTAAATTAGAATTAAGATAGAAAAGTGGATGAAAAACATGTGTGTTTATTGGGCAGGACATAAAGGGATATCCTGCAAGTATGAATTGAGGTTCATACAGAAATACGAGAGGATTATTTGAACGCGAGAATCCTCAAGACACTTGTTTAGTACACAACATCAGCATCAATACCACTATCATCATCATCATCATCAACAATACTGTTACCACCACTGTCATCATCGTCATCATCATCAGCAGCAGCAGCAGCAGCAGCAGCAGCAGCGTGGTCGTCATCGTCGTCGTTTTCCTCATCAAAATGCTACTGGAGCAGCTAACTCAATCTTTCTTTCGACAATAAAATTTAGGCCATTTCCATATTTCCCTGCGTCTTTTAATCTTATATATAGAAGATGCGAGTAAGTTATTAATTTTTGTTTCTATTTTTTTATTGTTCTTAACTCTATATTTCTTCTTTTTGTCCTCTGTCTGTGTGTCTGCATCAAGAGTTAGATATATCATATAAATGTCTGGAAAGTTAGAATACCGACAAAGCCAAAATAAAATATTGGAAGGTAATGAAGGCAAGAGTCGTAAAATGAACGTCTTGGTTCCACCTCACTCAACACATGAGACAATGGGCTGCTAGATATAGCAGCCAACTCTCTTTCAAATCACACCATGTCATAGAAAACGACACACTGAATAATGTAGTGCTGGAGTCCCTGAGCATAACCAAAGAATAGAAGGGACGATCACGGCAGGAACTCCTTTAAGCATAAGTCTATACGAAGGGTCAAGCAACAGCAGCATTCCCTAACTGTAACTATAGAACCCAGCTTGGCCTATTATTTCGTTTTCTTTCTTTTACTTGTGTCAGTCATTAGTCTGTGACTATGCTTGGACAACTTTAATCGAACGAATCGAACCCACTATTTATTCTTTTCAGCGCCTGGTGATTATTCTATCGATCACTTTCACCGATCTGCTAGTTGAACGTAAACATACCAACACCAGTTTTCTTTCCCTCTCTTTCTCTCTCTCTCTCTCTCTCTCTCTCTCACACACACACACACACACATACACATATATGTACGACAGGCTTCTTTCAATGTCCGTCTACCAAATCCGCTCACAAGGCTTTGGTCGACCTGAGGCTAGAGTGAAAGACACTTGCCTAAGATTCCACACAGTGAGATTGAACCCAGAACCATGAGGTTAGTAAGCAAGCTTCTAAACACACATACTATTCAAATCTCCTTCAAACTAAATATTGCCATAGTAAGAATGAAAAGGACCTATCATTCAATTGTAACATCTGATATGACGATGTGGTCATGGCTGGAATTCTTTTGATCATAGTTACTATGTTCTAAACAATAATAACATCAACAACACGGCATATCTCATTATACACTAGTTTCAAAGCATAGACTCACACGGAAACACGTTCACAAGCACACATATAAAACACATACACACACGTACACATTTATATAGATTTAAATTTACATACTGCTTTGATATCTATTATATAAAATCCGTTCTGTCTGTTTGTCTGTGTGTCTTCTAGGATCTCGGGCATCCTCCATCCGATTGCGATCAAATTTGATATGTAGATACCGACGGTATCTGGGCGTGTATAAATCTTGAAAAAATTACAAAGATCGATTCCAGGTGAGAATGCGATCGATAAAGCCGTTTTTGTCCTGCTTTTCTTCCGTCAACCTGTACATAACTGAACCTTCAATTTTTTGTTGTTTTTGTACTGCTTAAAGGCACGTTTCTTTCCTGCCAAGCTTATTATTTAAACTATGTTTGTGTTCTCCCAGTCAACAGCCTTATCATTACTGGTACTTTAAACTCTTCCGTTGCATATTTGTGTGAATAAAATCGTTTTTCTTTGGAATAGAAAAAAAGTCTATCTTTATTTCTTCTTTTGCTGGTGTCTCAAATTTAGGTTAAATCAGTGTTTCTCAAAGGGGAGACCTATGGGACGGTCGGACAAGTTGTTCTGAGAAAATTTGGTTTAAATGTTTGACATCTCAGCACCGTCCATTGGACGGGGGGCGGGCGTTTTGCTCGTATATATATACACACATACATACATACATACATAAATGCACATACTGCTTATATTTCATATGTAACTTTTCTTTTTGCTAAGCAATTCCCGGCCGGCCGACCAGCTCATAATTTTACACACCAAGAGCATGTAAGTCATGGACTGGCTGGGTGACTTACATTCACCTCTGGCAGGTGGGTGATGTTGAACATGCCTCAAATGGCGAAGCACCCGTTGCCCATCACACCCAAATGGGATTTAAGGTAAGTTATCTTGCGTGTCCACCACCCAGGTGTTTCTAACACCCAGCGCTTTGAGAGTGTATATACTCCCCCACGCTATTGCATCCACGGAAAAATACATTAAGTATATGTAGTTAATGATAATAATAATAATAATAATAATAATAATAATAATAATAATAATAATATATAGATAAGTTTCTTTATTGGCCACACAGGGCTGCACACAGATGGGACAAGTTACAAGGTAGAGCTTTTCTTTTGGGGATAGAAGAACAAAAAACCAAAGAAAAAAAAAAAAGGGGGTGGCGTAGGTTTTCGATCAAGAGGGATCGTAAAAGGGAAGAAAAGAACAAAAACAAAAAAAACAAAAAAAATTGAATAAAATATAAAAAGAATAAAAAGAAAAAAGAAAAGGAAAAGGAAACAAAAGGAAAGAGAAATGAAAAAAGAAGAAAAAAATGGGAAAAAATAGGAAGAGGAAAAAAAAAGAACGATCAATAGGGATCGTGTATCACAGTGTTATGATATATGGTGTAAAGGGGAAAGCAAGTAAGGTTTATCCGTGGAAGAAAAGCCTACGAAAAAGACCACGGTAACCTTGGTCATACTTGTTATATGTTACCACATTGTTTGCAAGTGGGTAACCCTCTGTTTTCAATTTCTGGCGTTCATAGGATTATGCTCAAGGTGGCTTCGTCATTCATACGTGCCATCCTTGCTACATTCACCCACAAAATTTTTTAAAACATTCGCTAGACAAAAACTTGCCTCTCTACTCTCACTTTCCTTTTCAAGTGGTACTTGAAGAAGTTGATGAGAGATTGACCAGAGAGGAAAGTGTTTGTCTCCAATCTTTCAGACGCGTCCACCAGATACATTCTTTCGCCATAGCCACAAGGATGATGAAAATAGCTCTTCCTTCCCGTTTGAAGGAAGGAGGCGTGACAATATTGACGATAGACTCAGCTGATAAACCGACTCGTCCCACACGTGACAGAAATTGTCGACATAAGCCCACAGGTCGGAAATTGTTGGACACTGCACGAGTGCGTGCAGAACGGTTCGTCGCTCTGACCGCATCTCGGGCAGGTCGGCCCCGTGTTTCTCGAGCCGTGTCTGTAGAGCTTATCCGGAACGGGTAGCGCTTCTCGGTAGCACTGCCAGGCCAGGGATCTCTGGAAGTTGTCCATGGGCCCTGGCCCGAAAGTCGTCCTGAACAGGCGGGTCAGGTACTCCTCGTCGACGTTTCCAGTTAAAACGTTTCCAGTTAAAACATTTCCCAAGAATAGTCAGTCCGAGGGGTTTTGTCTGTACTAAGCCAAACATGTTTTGGGAGAGTAGTGAGGCAGAAAGGGGAAGAGGGAGAGATAGAGATATATACATATATGCATATATATATAAGAGAGAGAT
>NW_021834253.1:0-2500 GCF_006345805.1 Octopus sinensis
ATGCCAATGGCCTCTTGCCAAAATACACACAATTACAGAGAATGTCAAAGACGAACTATTCTTCCACCCGGGACTGGGGTGTAGCCTTCATTAATCGAAAGATTTTTGCTAATATTTCAAACTGAAAGAAAAACATTTTTGTCCATTGATAAGCCTGCAGGAGCTCTGTAAAAGGTGTTCATGTCAAAACTTAATAAAATAACAATAACAAGCATAGCAGTGATGATGATGATGATGATGATAATAATAATAATAATAATAATAATAATAATAATAATAATAATAATAATAATAATAATAATAACAATAACAATAATAATAATAATAATAATAATAATAATAATAATAATAATAATAATAATAATAATAATAATCACAGACACGACAGAGCTGGGAACCAAGGAACATAGAGCTGCGCTCGGTAGTGCAGTGAAAGCGCATAATATAAATAAGACTACATAATAATAATAATAATAACAATAATACCAACAACAACAAGAGCACTCAGAGAGCGCAAACCTCCGCGAAAGCAACACTAACGTGTCCTCGACGATTGGCCAGAGATAATTTTTTAAATGAGAATATCTGAAATAAACTCGACTGCCCTCACAAACGAGAATACTAAAAATGAACCCGATTGCTCTCAAAAATTAAGTAAAAAATTTTAAAAAAAACGGAAAAATAATCCAGAATCCTTGTCCGGTACCTGATCGATCCTAGTGGTAGTCATGAAATGCTGTAGAACATTTAGTAATACTAATAAGTAGTTTATCTTTATCTAATACAAGCGAAGTTAACAAATTCACCATTCAAAATAGTTTCTAAGGTGGAAGTAATAATAAGTTCTCAGGAATTTTTAAACGAATAGCATGAGTCCTTTTGGTTTTCTCTCCTCTCAAATTCCGGCCTTCCTTTAGTATTCCTGTTGTTTTAAATCGATGTAAAGATGTATGTATATATGTAAATATACTGTAGTGTTAATGCGTATGTATGATATGTGATATATATATATTACGAAAATATGTTAGTATTATTTAATTTCTGAACGGTTTTGCAGCCATTTGTATATTTATTTTAATTTCTTTATCCATCATTTTCTACGAAGATAGAGATATGAGTAAAATTAATAATAGAGAAATGAAAATAAAACTTTGAAAACAGCGTAATGGGAGATAATTGAGAAAAACTTGAAAGTGAACGTAAGATCGTAATCATGTAAAGTAAATATAACAAATAATCCAGAATCCTTGTCCGGTACCAAATCGATCCCAAAATCTAATCAGCTCGAGCCGGTCACGCGCCAAACATCCCTGAAAGTTTCATGCGAATCCATCCAGCGGTTCTTGAGATATCTTGTCCATGGACAAACAAACAAACACGATAACCACTGTTCTAACGTCTTTACAATTTCACTATTTTATCATTTTATAAAAGAAGAAAGCGGCGATCTGGCAGAATTGTTAGCACGCCGGGAAAAATGTATAGCAGTATTTCGCCCGTCGCTGCGTTCTGAGTTCAAATTCAGCGGTGGTCGCCTTTGCCTTTCATCCTTTCAGAGTGGATAAATTAAGTACTAGTTAAACACTGGAATCGATGTAATCGACTAGTCCCCTTCCCACAAATTTCAGGCCTTGTGCCTCCAGTAGAAATGATTATTTTTACGAAAGAATTTAAAAGAAAACCCACATCATTAAACAATGAGGTTAAGACCCGTCATAGGTAAGAATTACTTATATTTAGCATGAGAAAACCACAGGGTTTCCAACATCCCATTGCCCAAGCCATTAGGAAATATTGTGGTGTTATACTAAATGGTTTTCTCCTAGACTTTTATCGTATATTTGTTTCAGTCATTAGACCGCGGTCATGCTGTTGCACCACCTTGAAGAATCATAATCGAACGTATAGACGCCAGTATCAATTATTTTTAAGGGTAGTGCTTATTCTATCAATCTCTTTTTGCCGTACTGCTAAGTTACAGCATAAAAATATCAACACTGGTTGTCAAGCTGTAGTGGGGGACAAAGCACAGAGACAAAGACACGCTGTATTATATATATATATATAATATATATATAATTATATATATATATATAATATATTATATACACCACATATATGACGGGTTTTTTTCAGGTTCCGTCTTCCAGATCCTTTGGTCAGCCCGAGGCTATAGTAGAAAAAAACTTGCCTAAGGTTAGGTTTCATGGGACTGAACCTGGAACCATGTGATTGATAAACAGGTTCCTTGCCACACAGCCAGACAGTCACACCTGCTTTCTACTTAAAATTTACATGGCTTGGGTTTTGTTCTTTTTTCATTAAATGTCCACTTTACAAATTTGGAATTTCCTTATGTCAAGCGGAAATTTTCCTATAAGCAATCCGTTTTTTGTTTACAATTTTTAGCTAATTCTGTAATATTTGTATGACTGGCTCAATACTGTTAGAAAACATCAACGTGGCCGCCACAAAGACGTCTTCAGTTTACTTCTCACAG
>NW_021834253.1:5000-22500 GCF_006345805.1 Octopus sinensis
TGTGTGAGTGTGTGCGTGTGGTATATGTCCAGCGTGCTTAGTTGTGTTGTGGCAAGTAAATTTGAAGTGTGTGTAAGTGTAATGTGTATATATATGCAAATGTGTGTGTGTGAGTGGGTGTGTGTATGTGTGTGCGTGTGTGTACAAAAGGGGGGGGGGTTAAGGGAAAAAGAACTGCAACTTGCAGCGAAGGGTGGGGGGGGAAGATGGAAGAGTGGTCCCGCGGCGACAGGCGTGGGAGAACCCAAGACAACGCGCCGGCCCAGATACGGACAGAGATCCGGTCGGTCAACCATGAGCGTGGTGCAAGCGTGCGTGTATGCGTGCGCGAACGTGCACAAGCGAGCATGTGCGCGCGCCTGCGATTGCGTGTGTGAGTATGTTGTGTGTGGATGTGTGGAGTGTGTCTGTGTGTAAGTCTGAGTGTCAGTGTGTCCGATGAATGTATGTAAGTATGTGTGTGTGTATATGTGTGTGTATAGATGTATGTCCGTGTGTATGTGTGTGTGTGTGTGTATGAGTGTGTATGTATGTACGTGTGTGTGGTGTGGAAGTGTGTGATGTGCATGTGTGTGCGCGTACATGCAGGTGTGTGAGTGAGGGGTGTGTGTGTATGTGTGTGTGAGTGTGTATGTGTGTGTGTAGGATGCATGTATGTGTATGGTTGTATGTTGTGTGTGTGTATGTATGTGTACGTGCGTGTGTGTGTGTGTGCATGTATGCGTACATGCGTGTAGGTGTGCGCGTGTGCGTGCATGCATGCGTGTGCGTATGTGTGTGTGTGTGTGTGTGTGCATGTGTGTAGGTATATATGTATGTGCGTATATGTGTGTGTATGTGCGTACATGTGTGTGTGTGTATGCATGTGTGTATGTAGGTGTGTAGGCGTGTGTGTATAGGTGTATGTATGTAAGTATGTATGGGTGTGTCCGTGTATGTGTGTGTATGCATGTGTGTGTATGTAGGTGTGTAGGCGTGTGTGTGTGTGTGTGCGTGTATGTGTGCGTGTGCGTGTATATGTTGGTGTGTGTGTATGTGAGTGTGAGTGTATGGGTGTTTGTCATGCATGTGTGTGCGTGTGCAGGCGAGTGTGTGTGTAAGTATGTGTGTGTGTATGTATGTGTGAGTGTGTATGTGTGTAGTAGTCTGTGTGTATGTATGTGCGTATAGGAGTATGTAAGTATGTGTTGTGTATGTGTGTGGGTGTATGTATGTATGTGTGTGTGTGTGCATGTGTGTAAGTATATGTTTGTGTGCGTACGTATGTGTATGTGTGTGTGTGTGTGTGTTTATGTATGTGTTTATGTATGTGTGTAGGCGTGTGTTCTGGTAGGTGTATGCATGTATGGTGTGTGTCTGTGAGTGTTTTGTGTGTGTGTAGGTATGTGTGTATGTAGTATGAAGGTATGGCTGTGTAGGTGTGTGTGTGTATGAATGTAAGTGTGTGTGTGTACAAGTGTAATGTATGTATTTAGGTGTGTGTGTGTGTGTGTGTATGTGTGCGTGTGCGTGTGTATGTGTGTGTGTGTGTATTCGTGTGAGTGTGAGTGTATGGGTGTATGTCTGTGTGTATATGTCTGAAGTAGGTATGTGTGTGTATGTATGTGTGAGGTGTGTGTGTGTATGAATGTAAGTGTGTGTGTGTCAAGTGTGTGTGGGTGTATGTATGTATGTGTGTGTGTGTGCATGTGTGTAAGTATATGTGTGTGTGCGTATGTATGTGTATGTGTGTGTGTGTGTGTATGTTTATGTATGTGTTTATGTATGTGTGTAGGCGTGTGTGTCTAGGTGTATGCATGTATGGGTGTGTGTCTGTGAGTGTTTGTGTGTGTGTGTAGGTATGTGTGTATGTATGAGTGAAGGTATGGCTGTGTAGGTGTGTGTGTGTATGAATGTAAGTGTGTGTGTGTACAAGTGTAATGTATGTATTTAGGTGTGTGTGTGTGTGTGTGTGTGTGTATGTGTGCGTGTGCGTGTGTATGTGTGTGTGTGTGTATTCGTGTGAGTGTGAGTGTATGGGTGTATGTCTGTGTGTGTGTATGTCTGAAGTAGGTATGTGTGTGTATGTATGTGTGAGGTGTGTGTGTGTATGAATGTAAGTGTGTGAGTATATATATATATACATACATACATATATATATATATATATATATATATATATATATACGACGGGCTTCTTTCAGTTTCCGTCTACCAAATCCACTCACAAGGCTTTGGTCAGCCCGAGGCTATAGTAGAAGACACTTGGCCAAGGTGCCACTCAGTGGGACTAAACCCGGAACCATATGGTTGGTAAGCAAGCTACTTACCACACAGCCACTCCTGCGCCATATATATATATATATATATATAATGCATATATATATGCATATATATATATATATATATATGTATGTATGTATGTATGTATGTATGTATGTATGTATGTATGTATGTACGTACGTATGTATGTATGCATGTATGTATGTATGTATGTGTGTGTGTGTGTGTGCGTGTGTGTATTCTTTTATTCTTTTATTCTTATATTTGTTTCAGTCATTTGTCTGTGACCATGCTGTCACACTGCCTTTAGTCGAGAAAATCTACTCAGAACTTATTCTTTGTAAGCCTAGTACTTATTCTATCGGTCTATTTTGCTGAACCGCTAAGTTACGAGGACGTAAGCACACTAGCATCGGTTGTCAAGCGATGTTGGGAGGGCAAACACAGACAAACAAACATACACACACACACACATGTATGTATATATATATATATATATATATATATATATATATACGACGGGCTTCTTTCAGTTTCCGTCTACCAAATCCACTCACAAGACTATGGTCGGCTCGAGGCTTTAGTAGGAGACACTTACCCAAGATGCCACGCAGTGGGACTGAACCTAGAACCATATGGTTGGTAAGCACGCTACTTACCACACAGCCACTCCTGTGCCAATAAATATAATGCATTTGTATGCACTCAGAAAGTTACATATTCACATCATAACACAAAAATCAGAAAGTTACATATGCACATCATAACACAAAAATCATGGAACGCAAACATAACCAAAACGAAATGATTGAAGCTCATGATATAATTATGTGGTAAATATTTTTCTTTGAATCAGACTCTCAACAAATGAGAAACAGGTCCAGATTTCTATCGTTTATTGTAAAGATTCCTGGCTTTTACAAATTTCCCACTTCAATTAAATCTCGATATAAAATACGCTTTGTTTTGGCACAAGTAACAGAATCACTATCAATTTGGTGCATTCTAAGTGTGGACTCTATAAGCTGTTGCTGTATAAAATAGCTGCTTTTGGAAACGACCCTTCCATTTATTAACGAACAGCGACATCTATTTCAAGGAATCATCTTCCCCGTTTACTCGTAAAAAAATATCTACATCAATATACTACGACTTCTAATACTTCTTGTCGATTGTAGACACATACTTTATGGGTTTGTGAAGAATGGAAAACTTTTTATCCATTCCGGAAGATAAATATTTGGGAAGAATTCCATACATAGGTCTCTGAAGAATTCCATTCTTTTAAGAATCTTCTATTCGCTATGTGTCGTAAATTCTTTGATAGAAATATGTTCAGGTCATATGGATAAGTTCTAATGTCTTTTTTTGTTTCTTTTCTCCGTTGGACTTTACGGAGAATTTTTTTTTTTTTGGGGGGGGGGTGCTTTTTACTGCCAGAATCGGTTTTTCTGGTTATAAGCTTTATTCTATGTACAAGAGTGTTACTCGTCATTTAACGATGCGAAACCACCACATGTGGAAACCACCACATGGCAAGAGAAAACAAAGGCGACCAAAAGCGACTTGGCACCGCACCTTCATCGATATATGATGTAAAATGTATGTGTATGTACACAGACAGACAGACAGACAGACAGACAGACAGATAGATAGATAGATAGATAGATAGATAGATAGATAGATAGATAGATAGATAGATAGATAGATAGATAGATAGATAGATAGATAGATAGATAGATAGATATGTTTCTTTATTAGCCACACAGGGATGAATACAGAGGGGACAAATTACAAAATACAGCTTTTCTTTTGGGGGAGAAAAAAAAAGAAAAGAAAAAAGGGGGTAGGTTTTCGATCAAAAGGGATCGTAAAAAACGATCAATAGGGATCGTGTATCACAGAAATGTCATGATGTAAAGTGTAAAGGGGGAAACAGATAAGGTTTATCCGTGGAAAGAAAAGCATACGGAAAAGACCACAGTAACCTCGGTCAATGATGTCACATGTTAACACATTTATTTGCAAGTAAGTAACTCTCTGATCGATAGACAGACAGACAGACAGACAGACAGACAGATAGTCAGACAGACAGATAGATAGATAGATAGTAGATAGATAGATAGATAGATAGATAGATAGATAGATAGATATATATATAGATAGATAGTTTCTTTATTAGCCACACAGGGCTGCACCAAGATAGAACAAATTACAAGGTAGAGCTTTTCTTTTGAAGGTTTAAAAAAAAAAAAGGAAGGGGAGTTTCGATCAAAAGGGATCGTAAAAGGAGAGAAGAGGACAAAAAAGGGGGGTTAAAAAAAAGGGGAGAGGAAAAAAAAATGATCAATAGGGATCGTTATCACAGAATGTCAATATGAAGTGTAAAGGGGAGGACAGGTTAGGTTTTGTTTTACCCGTGGAAAAAGCCCTACGGAAAAGACCACGGTAGCCTCGGTCAATGGAGTCACATGTTATATTTCTTTTTTTTTTTTTTTTTTGCGAATAAGCAACTCTCTGTTTTCAATTTCTGGGTTCATAGGATCATGCTCAGGGTGGCTTCGTCATTCATACGTGCCATTTTTGCTACATTCACCCATCTTTTTTTAAAACATTCGCTAGACAAAACTTGCCTCTCTACTCTCTATCCTTTTCAAGTGGTACTTGAAGAAGTTGATGAGAGATTGACCAGAGAGGAAAGTGTTTGTCTCCAATCCTTTCAGACGCGTCCACCAGATACATTCTTTCGCCATAGCCACAAGATGATGAAAATAGCTCTTCCTTCCCGTTTGAAGGAAGGAGGCGTGACATATTGACGATAGACTCAGCTGATAAACCGACTCGTCCCACACGTGACAGCAGTTTTCGACATAAGCCCACAGTCGGAAATTGTTGGACACTGCACGAGTGCGTGCAGAACGGTTTCGTCGCTCTGACCGCATCTCGGGCAGGTCGGCCCCGTGTTTCTCGAGCCGTGTCTGTAGAGCTTATCCCGAACGGGTAGCGCTTCTCGGTAGCACTGCCAGGCCAGGGATCTCTGGAAGTTGTCCATGGCCCTAGCCCGAAAGTCGTCCTGAACAGGCGGGTCAGGTACTCCTCGTCGACGTCCAGGTTCGCCCCGAGCTCGTCGTCGTACCTCCCCTCCACTAAACCCCTATAGAATGCTTTGGTTGTGTTGAAGTCACTCAAGGTCGACCCAGGACGGCAGAGTTGCTTGAGAGCAACGCGACACTCGCGGTGCCATTCGCCCTTCCTCGGCCTCTTTTTGATCCACGACTGCAGTTCGGTCATGGAGACGAGCTGCGGGAAAGCGTGCCTCACAAACGGCAGATAGATAGGTATGAATCTTCAGATGCACAAGAAATACATGATGCAATATGTGAGATTTTAACAAGATCACTCGAAAATATTTTTGGTTCTTCACTCGGTATTAAAAACTTAATCACAGGAATTTAACTTAAATTGTTTGTCTTCGTATCTTTTAGAAACTTAGATATATGTTTAATTATACTTAAATACGTAAATATTAAATACAAACATTTGCTGCATTTGTATATATGTTAAATTAACTGCGTAAATTTTAAGTAGAAGCGCGTCATATTTGCTATTACATTTCATAATAAAGAATATAATGTATAAATAAATATACGTTCGAAAGTTGTCTAATATAGGTTTACTTAATAATACTGAAAATATTTAATTAAAATTTTGGTAGGCGCCGACGTGGCTATGTGGTTAAGAATCTCTCTTCCAGCCACCTTAGGCAAGCATCTTCTACTGAAACCGCAAGCCGTCCAATGCTGCCTGAGTAAATTTGGCTGCCAGAAATTGTGTGAAAGCCGGTCGTGTGTGTGTGTGTTTTTACATCTTTATTTTCCCACCTCTCCACCGCTTGAGAACCGGTATTCGTTTGTTTACTCCCTAACTATTGGCTCAGCAAAAGAGGACGATACAATAACCAGATTTAAAAACAAACAAAAAAAAATCGTAATTTGTTCGGAGCCCATAGACTAAAACAGGTGAAAAATAAATGATTAAAAGATTTTTTTAATTTAAATATCATTGAAATTCTTGAAAAAGGAAGAGAAAAATGTAATATATATTATCATTAAGATGAGATGAATTTTCCCTTGACTGGGTCGCCAGTGAGTGAGTGTGTGTTGTGTGTGTGTGTGTGTGTGTGTGTGTGTGCGTGTGTGTGTGCATGCGCATGTGTGTGTGTGTTTGTGTGTATGTGTGTGTGTTTGTGTGTATGTGCGTTTGTTTGTGTGTGTGTTTCTGTATGTGTGTTTGTTTGTGTGTGTGTTTGTGTGTGTTTGTGTCTATGTGTTTGTGTGTGTGTGTGTGTGTTTGTGTGTCTATGAGTGTTTGTGTGTGTTTGTGTCTATGTGTTTGTGTGTGTGTTTGCGTGTGTGACCTTGTGTGTGTCTGTGTGTGTGTGTTTGCGTGTGTGCGTGTTTATTTCTCTGTGTGTATGTGTTTGTGTGTGTTTGTGTCTATGTGTGTGTGTTTTTTGTGCATGAGTTTGTGTGTCTTTGTGTGTGTGTGTGTGTGTGTTTGTGTTTGTGTATGTGTTTGTATGTGTGTGTGTTTTTGTGCTTGTGTATTTGTTTGTGTGTGTGTGTGTGTGTGTGTGGTGTACATATTTGGGATGAGATTCCACATGCCAGTGAAGCAGATACTGTACTTCGTTCACTGGAACTGCAGCTTCAATTCCAGTTGGCTGCCAAGTTTGCTATGATATATATATTAATATATGTACTAATTACTAGCAACAGAATCAGTACTAATACCAAAAGGTGTTATTTATCCCCACTTCAAAATGGATGTTGTCTTAGAACACAGAATACTGCGTCGTTTACCATGAGAGAACCTCTCATATATATATATTCAAGGTGATTTTCAATAGTCCTCTTCATATTTTTCCTCTTCTCGAGTAACTTCGTAGTTTCCTCTGAGATTCTTCTCTCTTAGACACACTCCCTTAGCCTTCCTTAATTTCGCTGATGACATCCTAATCATCGCTGAAACCGTGGATCAGCTTCAGACCATGCGGAGGAAGCTCGACATCAAAAGCTCTGCAGTAGGCCTCAAGATGAACCGCATGAAAACGAAGTTCATGTGGTCAGACAACGTACCAACAGCTCGAATGGTGATTGGCAGTGATGAAATAGAGGAGGTAAAGGAATATGTCTACCTGGGGCAGGAAGTGAATATGTGCCGAGATATTGAAAAGGAGATCTCACGGAGAGTAAGGGCCGGATGGAAGGCGTTTAATAGCATAAGGGATGTGCTCAAGAGAAGGTTGGACAGGACCACCCGCACCAACTTCATCAATAGCACAGTTCTACCTGCAATGTTATATGGTAGTGAAACATGGGAAACAACAAAGAGAGAAGAACAGAGATTGGTAACGGCTCAAAGAGCCATGGAGAGGTCAATGCTTGGAATCTCGATTAAGGAGTACATCAGTAGCGAGGTCATCAGAGAGAAGTTCCGGCATGAGGGATGTCATCGTAGAATATATACGCAGCAAATTTAGATGGGCTGGACACGTCGCCCGGTTCACCGGTAATCGAGTGGTACCCCCGCGCGAGCGGAAACGACCACTCGGAAGGCCTCCACGACGGTGGGGTTACGATTTCAGGAGGGCGATTGGGATCACGTGGATGAGAAAGGTGCGATCCAGAGATGAGTGGACAGCGTGCTGTGACCAGCGGTGTCAAATGGACGCCCGACAGACTGGTCGGTCAAGGGGATCAATGTGATATATATATATATATATATTTATTCATTTATTTCTTTATTTATACATATATATAAATATATATATATACACACATACATATACATATACATTTAACCGCATGTCAATATAAAAATATATATATATGTGCGTGTGTGTGTGTTTGTGAAGGCGCGTGTCTCAGTGGTTGAGATATTCGGCTCACGATCTTAGGTCGTGAGTTCAATTCCCGGTGACATATTGTGTCCTTGATCAAGACACTTTATTTCACGTTGTTCCTGTCCACTCAGCTAGCAAAAATGAGCAGTATCTGTATTTTAAAGAGCCAGCCTTGTCACACTCTGTGTCACGCGTAATCTACCCGAGAACCGCGTTAAGGATATACGTGTTTCTGAAATACTCAACTACTTACACATTAATTTCACGAGCGCCTATATATATATATATAGAGAGAGAGAGAGATAGATAGATAGATAGATAGATAGATAGAAGATAGATAGATAGATAGATAGATAGATAGATAGATAGATAGGTAGGTAGGTAGGTAGGTAGGTAGGTAGGTAGGTAGATAGATAGATAGATAGATAGATAGATAGATAGATAGATAGATAGATAGATAGATAGATAGATAGATAGATAGATAGGTAGGTAGGTAGGTAGGTAGGTAGGTATGTAGGCAGATAGATAGATAGATAGATAGATAGATAGATAGATGATAGATAGATAGATAGATAGATAGATAGATAGATAGATAGATAGATAGATAGATACAGAGAGAGATAGAAAGAGAAAGAGAAAGGAGAGAGAGTGGTGCAAAAATGGCTTGGTGCCGGGCCGACCAGTGCCTTGTGAGTGAATAAAGTAGATGGAAACTATGGGGAAGCTTATCGTGTGGGTATGTGGATTTCTTTGCGCTTGTGTTTATGCATACCCTCCTCCCATCGCTTGAGAACCGGTGTTGAATTGTTTACGTCCTTGTAACTCAGCAGTTTCTACAAAGTGAAGGATGGAATAAACACCCGAGTTTAAAGCAAATTAATAAATAACGGGTGTTCGATTTGTTTGACTAAACTCCTAAACTTCTCAAAATTTTGCTCCAGTATGGGCGCAGTTGAATGACTGAGACAAGGAAAAGATATAAGAAAAAGGTAAGAGGTAGTCTTTAACTGTGTTTTCTCCGACGCATGCGCTTTCGGTATTACTTATATTTAACACCATTTCAAGTTACTTTACAAATTCCCAACAATCTTAGACTTTTCAAAATAACCCAGGAATTTTCACGATTGCTGGTTGTAAGAATAATTTGCACAAGCTTTAGTTATTATCTCTTTATATTATTGTTTATTTATTATTGTTGTTATATAAAGTATCTTACTTTCAGTTGCTTCATGAAATATTATAATGATATTCACGTACATCATTATATATTATAATTTATTCACTCAGCAGTATACACACTTCTTAATGCTCTGTCTACTATAGCTGCCTTTACACATGCCTATAAATATGGTATGCTCGGCTTATAAGCAGCATATAGACGAAAATCCGTTATCATATCTTCTATTTTGGCAAGTGCCATGCAGTTAGCGGTGTAGTTTTCCCACGAGTTGTGGCACGATTCGGTTTCGAATTCTCGTCGGTTACAGTTCATTTCTTTGACGTCATAAATCGGTTATTTGAGGAGGTTGAGAATTTTCTCACTGGATGTTTACTTTATATTCCGAGAGTGAAAACATCTTTATCCAGTAATTCATGACAAGAGAGTTTTAAATCCCAATAATTAGTCTGTTGCAGTGCTAAATAATTAATCACAGATTCTTTTGACAGCACTCCAAGTCAGTTGTATTTTGCGCTTGGGTTTATTTTGCTACAAGTTTTTAATCTATACGCATTAGGACCCTGTAGTTTTTAACATTTTGTATAAAATTTATAAATTGTTATATTTGACGATGGAGATATACAAACCCATATACGTACATCTAGCATACTTACATATTCCAAACACATAGACACACACAAGTACAGACATAAAAGCATGCGCAGATAGGATTACATACTGCAAAATGACGAAATGGCAGAGAAAGGACAAGACCAGAGAGGAACAGAGACACGAGGAACGGAAAATCACTGAAGAGGTCACAGAATGTGGGACGTTAGGAGTCTGATAATATAGCTGAAGGGAAGCTCAAACAATTAGTACATTATGTTTATTTGCAAAAGAAAAGAGAAATTTAAAAAAGGACCCTCCCCAAATATAGCAACATCTATTTCAACACACGATTTCACGTCAAAAATCTTGCAAAACAAATACATGAACGCAATAAGTATAATTATTCTCCCAAGTGAATTTGTGAAAAGGTGAATAATTGTGGCGAAAATTCTAAGCAAGCGACTGTAAAATGGTGATTGCCCTTGGTGGTCAGGGTAATTCTAAATCTGTAGGGTTCTTTCATGAACCCTAGTCGAAGGATCTCCTGGTGCAGGAAGACTGTATCGTTCATGCACTCATGTATTTTACATAACGTTCACAACTTTCATACCTTTTAGAACCATATTGCTGTTGAAATAAACTGCTCTTCCTACAATAAAATTTGAGAATAAGGGAGAATATAATACAATTGTCATAAACCGTCTTTTGGAATAAGAATTAATATGGAATTTTCATGTAAGGCTTTAATTTAAAGCATTTTAAAGCAAGAAATTCGTATCATAAAACCAAGAGCGATCTCAGGCGAATTGGCATGAAAAGGGCTGGACTGTGAAATGGTGATTGCCCTTGGTGCACAGGGTGATTTTAGATCTGTAGGGTTCTTTTATGGGACCTAGTCGAAGAATCTTCTGGAGCAGGAAGACTGTATCGCTCGTGTACTTACGCATGTATTTTACGTAACGTTTATATCTTGTATAACATCTCCCCATTTTTTCTTCTCAAGTAGTAGTAGTAGTAGTAGTAGTAGTAGTAGTAGTAGTAGCAGCAGCAGCAGCAGTAGTAGTAGTAGTAGTAGTAGTAGTAGTAGTAGTAGCAGCAGCAGCAGCAACAGCAGCAGCAGCAGCAGCAGCAGCAGTAGTAGTAGTAGTAGTAGTAGTAGTAGTAGAAGCAGTAGTAGTAGTAGTAGTAGTAGTAGTAGTAGTAGTATGCAGCAGCAGTAGTAGTAATAGCAGCAACAGCAGCAGCAGCAGCAGCAGCAGCAGCAGTAGTAGTAGTAGTAGTAGTAGTAGCAGCATCAGTAGTAGTAGTAGTAGTAGCAGCAGCAGCAACAGCAGCAGCAGCAGCAGCAGTAGTAGTAGTAGTAGTAGTAGTAGTAGTAGTAGTAGTAGTATGCAGCAGCAGTAGTAGTAATAGCAGCAGCAGCAGTAGCTGCAGCAGTAGCAGCAGCAGCAGCAGCAGTAGTAGTAGTAGTAGTAGTAGTAGTAGTAGTAGTATGCAGTTGGTAGTTTTGACAGAATTGTTAAAGCGTCGGAAAAAGTGCAACGCAGTATTTATTTCTGCTCTTTACGTTCGAAGATCAAATCCTGCTAAGGTCAGCTTTACTTTTCATTCTTTGGATGTTGCTATATATAAAAAAAGGCGGGTACCAATCAAGTACCGGAGTCAATGTAACAGACTAGCATCCCACCCCTCAAATATTGCTGGTCTTCGACCTAAATTCGAAGCAATCCATGTGACAATATTCTTTTCTATTCTAGGCACAAGGCCCAAAATTTTGGTAGGAGGGGCCGGTCAATTAGATCGACTCCAGTACGCAATTGGTACTTAATTTATCGACCCCGAAAAGATGAAAGACAAAGTCGACCTCGGCGGAATTTGAACTCACAACGTAACGGCAGAACGTACCTATTTCTTTACTACCCACAAGGGGCTAAACACAGAAGGGACAAACAAGGACAGACAAACGGATAAAGTCGATTATATCGACCCCAGTGCGTAACTGGCACTTATTTAATCGACCCCGAAAGGATGAAAGGCAAAGTCGATCTCGGCGGAATTTGAACTCAGAACGTAGCGGCAGACGAAATACCGCAAAGCATTTCGTCCGGCGTGCTAACGTTTCTTATTTTTTTATTGCCCACAAGGGGCTAACATAGAGGGGACAAACAAAGACAGACAAAGAGATTAAGTCGATTACATTGACCCCAGTGCGTAACTGGTACTTAATTTATCGATCCCGAAAGGATGAAAGGCAAAGTCGACCTCGGCGGAATTTGAACTCACGACGTAACGGCAGACGAAATACCTATTTCTTTACTACCCACAGGGGGCTAAACACAGAGGGGACAAACAAGGACAGACAAAGGGATTAAGTCGATTACATCGACCCTAGTGCGTAACTGGTACTTATTTAATCGACACCGACAGGATGAAAGGCAAAGTCGACCTCGACGAAATTGGAACTCAGAACGTAGCGGCAGACGAAATACCGCTAAGTATTTCGTCCGGTGTGCTAACGTTTCTGCCAGCTCGCAGCCTTAGTCCAAGTGACAATATTGATTACAAACTGTTTCTTTATCTGTTAGTCTTTGACAATTATGTCAGAGCGATTTTCTTTCTTGGTCGTAGCAGGAACATTGTTACTATGTCATTCCCTGAATGTACGGGTGTCGTACCTCTTTTGTATGACTGTCCCCTCTAGGCGCAGGTATGGCAGTGTGGTTAAGAAGTTTATTTTCAAAGAATGTGATCTTGGGTCCAGTAACACTGCGCTGCACCTTGTGACACTGTCTTTTATTGTACTCCGTGGACCGGTCTATACCGTGTAAGTTGATTTGATAGACAGCAACTGAAAGAAGTTCTACGGTTATGTGTGCATGTGTGTGAGTGTGCGTGTATGTGCGCGCGTGTGTGTGTGTGTGTGTTTGTGTGCATAGATATGTGTGTGTCTTTGTATTTTGTGTCTACGTTTGTCTCCTACCATCGCTTGACAACTGGTGTTAAACTGGTGTTGATTTGCTTACGTTTCCGTAACTTAGCAGTTCGGTAAGAGACACCAGTGGAATAAGTACCTGGCTTAAAATATTTAGTACTGAGATCGATTTGTTCGACTAAACCCTTTAAAGTAGTGCTCCAGCATAACCTCAGTCAAATGAATGAAACAAGTAAAAAATGAAAGGTCACTGTTATAGTATTTCCTTTATAAAGTCCCCAATTCTGTCGCGTTTACTTAATATATACACTCTGTTTTCACTAAGACATGTGTAGATTGAAACAATGTGATCGTTTCATCACAGCCTCTACTCATTCTACACCAACATTGTTTATTCTGCTTCCTTATAAGTTTTTGGGAGTATCTGGTGGGAAGTTTCTGGTCTTGTGGTGAGATCAAAACAAAATCTTTCGGTTTTATTTTTCAATCTCAGACTTCTCAAATTCTGTTGTTTATTTTTTCTCTATCAGTTTCCGCTTTGCTTTGCCTGCATAGCACATACAGGTACTTCTTCTCTTGCCAATATCTTAGCATGAGATTTTGTCGTCCGGTTTTTAATTTAGTTTTTAGTTTCTTTTCGTAATTTGCTACTTAAGCCAATAACTCTATATTTGTTGGCTCCCTGACGAAGCAAGTTTATTTTTATTTTGTTCATGTGTTATAGCTTCCACAATAGATATTTTATAATAATATTCTACTTGCAGAAGGTCCATACCTCCCTGTATTCGCGGTTAAGATAATCTTTCTATGTCAGCTTTGGGTGATGTTTTATAAGTGTAGTTATTATTTTTCTTCTTACCCTGTCTAGTCTTGCTAATTTACTTAGCTTCAAGCTGGGAATGTTGAAATCATAACTCATTACTGGTGCAGCTATACTTTTTTATACCCATTGCCTTATTTTTGGCATTTAGCTGTTATAACCTAATGCGTCTATAATATCCTTCTTTAACCTAATGCGTCTATAATATCCTTCTTTAACCTAATGCGTCTATAATATTCCTTCCCAATTTTTTAAAATCATGTTTCGTACTCTGTGCAGTTCATTATTTTCGAAGTAAAGATGTATCACTCGCCTTCGTAGGATCCTACCAAAAGCAACTACAATGACACTTTCTGCATGGCTCCCTAAACGTGACCAACTGGAACTATGGACATTATCCAGCCATCTCATATTTGGTCTACTCCCTAGGTCTCCTGCCATTTGATTTGGCTTGAAGAATCCGTCTTGCGATTCTTTTCTGTGATATTCTAATCCCATGTCTTAGTACCGAAAATGTGATTCCTCAATGCGGAGCTACTCGCCTTGGAGAGACCTCCAAGCTAATTTTAAAAACAAGTTTCTTTCACGAGCCATGCCAAATCATAAGGGCCGGTTTCCCGGTTTCTTTGGCTTAAATATTCCCTCCACACCATTGTACGGAACGCCGGTCTGTCACAGGATTACTCATTTTGGCCAGCTGAGTGGACTGCAGTAACGTGAGATGAAGCGCTTTGCTCAAGAACACAACGCGTCACCTGGTCCAGGAATCGAAACCACAATCTTATGATCATGAGTCCAACACCCTAACCACTAAGCCACGCGCCTCAGCTACCTCTAAGCTGAGCGCCCTGTCGAATAACGTTACTTCAGAGGTCCTTCGGGGGAACCTCATTTCGGCCGTTTGTATTTGCAACTATACTCATTCAGTCATTGTCCGACATTCGTGACCATAAGTGAGAGGAGACCTATAGAAAATCGCAATTTTTGTTTTAACCATCCTCTCTTCTTCTGATGATCAAATACTGGCCTTGATGTATTACTGTGTCAGCGCATACAGCTCTAGCATCCATTTCAGTCTCCTGCATTACTCATAAATACGGCCTGAAGATACTTAAACTACTCCACTTGCCTCAGTGATGTTCCACTAACATGCAGAGTGTGCTGGGAAACTTTCGCTTCATTCTCTTAACTTTGAATCTTTATCGAACTCCGTATATCAAACGAACAGGCATGTTGAAGTGGCTACGAATATTATTTGTTCGTACAACTACTGCTTTGATCTCTTAGAGAGATTTTAGAAGTAGTATTTTTGCTTGTTGCAAAATCAACGACTGAGTATTCGCTTGAAATATATATATATATATATATATATATATATTATATATATATATTAACAGAAGCGAGCTATAGTCATCTCTGTCAGACGAGGTGTCCAATACTGAAGAGTGACAGAAATAGCCCAAAACCAGGACTGGTCTGCTGGTCTTGTCGCTAGAAGATGGTAGGGTTCGCTTCCCTACTCGCAATTTATCGGATGCAGCTCTGCATCCGTTAATCAGCTAGAGGAGATGTCCGCTTGGGTTTAAAAAATCTCAATAGAGTCCGTTCGAACGGACGGCCATGTTGAAATGGCTGCGACTATTACTTGTTAGCATATATATTATTGTCTTTTAATTAATTTTCACTCTTCAAGGTTGCCTCAATGGATTTTTCTTTGTACCTGTGTGTTTAGTTCTTTACTGTTGTCACTGTACAACTAGGAAACATCCATCTGCAGGGCATTCATTATTATTATTATTATTATTATTATTATTATTATTATTATTATTATTATTATTATTATTATTATTATTATTATTATTATTATTATTATATTATTTTACTCCTCAGAAGTCTCGGTCTTATTTACTTTGGTTGATTCTGTGAGAATAGACAGCAACCTGATGTCAGAGGTCTCACATAGTCTCTTTCCGCAAATTATAAGCTTTGTCACGTGGTTGTTAACTTATCGTGGAAGACACCCATCACCCAAGTACCAATTTCGAAACCCCAGCTGTCCCCAATACAGCGGGTTATTTGGGGGGCCTGCTCTGCCCTCATGTCAATTCTAATTTCTCTGACATATTTCTCGAACCTGGTTGTCAATGCTCCGAGTGACCCTGCAACCACTGTGATAACAGTTTCTCTCTTCACTGCCCAGATTCTTGCAATTTTGTCCTTTAGTAGACTGTATTTCTCCACCATTTCCACTACTGTCATTGCCAGCTGGCAGAATCGTTAGCACGCCGAGCAAAATGCATAGCGACATTTCGGGCATCTTTACAATCTGAGTTCAAATTCCGCCGAGATCGGCTTTGCCTTTCATCCTTTCAGGGTCGATAAGTTAAGTAGCAGTTGAGAAATGGGATCGATGTAATCGCCTTAATCTCTCCCACCAAAATTTCAGGCATTGTGCCTATAGTAGAAAGGTTTATTATCATTATTATTATTGAGGTCGACTTTGCTTTTCATCCTTTCGGGGTCGATAAAATAAATATCACTTGAATACTGGGGTGGATGTAATCGCCTCATCCCCTCCCACAAAAAACTGCTGCCGTCGTGAAAAAATTTGAACTCATCATCATTATTATTGTTATTGGTGATGAAAAAATTGTCAAGGAGTGGCTGTGTGGTAAGTAGCTTGCTTAAAAACCACATGGATCCATGTTCAGTCCCACTGCGTGGTACCTTGGACAAGTGTCTTCTACTATAGTCTCGGGGAGACCAAAGCCTTGTGAGTGGATTTGGTAGACGGAAACTGAAAAAAGCCCGTCGTATATATGTATATATGTGTGTGTGAGTGTGTTTGTGTGTCTGTGTTTACCCCCCCCCCCCAACATCGCTTGACAACCGATGCTGGCGTGTTTACGTCCTCGTAACTTAGTGGTTCGGCAAAAGAGACCGATAGAATAAATACTAGGCTTACGAAAGAATAAGTCCTGGGGTAGATTTCCTCGATTAAAGGCGGTGCTCCAGCATGGCCGCAGTCAAATAACTGAAACAAGTAAAAGAGTAAAAGAGTGTTCTCTGACGCAACTCCTCAATATTGACATATTCCACCTCATCGCAGGACATTTCCTATACACTTAGCTCATCTGTTTTGTTTTCAATTGCTGGAATCTTTGATTGTTTTCCCCCTATAGCTCTGGCGCCACTAGCTAGCAACTGTTTCTACGTACTTTCTTTTGTATAGATTAATCAACATAATCCGATGTTATCTTTTCTTTATCTGCGGTCTAATCTGTTCGATTGTTGCGATACTCAACATGGACGTGCAAGAAATAAAAGCTGTATATATTTTGTGTGTGTGTGTGTGTGTGTGTGTGTGTGTGTGTGTGTGTGTGTGTGTGTGTGTGTGTGTGTGTGTGTGTGTGTGTGTGTGTGTGTGTGTGTGCGTGTGTGTGTGTGCGTGTGTGTGGCTTTAAGTAGTGTGTCCACCATTTTGTTTTGTGTATAGCGTGCAGTAGTGAGACGGCGGATTGACAGTAAGAAACCGCTGAACTGAAGGAACCGTGATTAGCTCCCTTGTTACAAGTGCTGCTCAACGTCCTCTTCTAAAACAATAGTATCTTTATAATACCTATTTCTTTATTACCCACAAGGGGCTAAACACAGAGGGGACAAACAAGGACAGACATAGGTATTAAGTCGATTCCATCGACCCCAGTGCGTAACTGGTACTTAATTTATCGACCCCGAAAGGATGAAAGGCAAAGTCGACCTCGGCGGAATTTGAACTCACAACGTAACGCAGACGAAATACCGCTAAGC
>NW_021834253.1:27500-40000 GCF_006345805.1 Octopus sinensis
ATTTCTTGACTAGTACTTATCTTATCGATTCCGAAAAGATGAAAGGTGGAATTTAAACTGTGAACGTGAAGACGGATGAAATGCTGCTAAACGTTTCGTTCGGCGTGTTAATGATTCTTCAAACACGGCACCTCAATGATTATGATGACAACGACGACGACGATGACGATGATGATGACGATGACGACGATGATGATGATGATGATGATGACGACGACGACGATGATGATGATGATGATCCTTTCTACTAAAAGCATAAGACCTGGAATTTTGGGAGAAGGGACAAGTCAGTTACATCGACCCCAGTACACAACTGATACTTAAGTTATCGACCCCCCCTGAAAGGATGAAAGGCAAAGTCGACCTCGGCCGAATTTGAACTCAGAACGTAAAGAACCGGACGAAATGCTGTTATGCATTTTGCCCGGCCTGCTAAGTTTCTGCCAGTTCACAGCTTTAATGTTGATGATGATGACGATGTTGATGATAATGATGAAGATGATGATAATACTGATGATGATGATAAGGAGGAGGAAGATAATGGAGGAGGATTATGAGGATGATGATGAAGATAGTCCTTCCTACTATAAGCATAAGGCCTGAGTTTTCGGGAGAGGGGACTACACGATTACATTCGACTCCAGCGTTTCACTGGTCCTTAATTTATCGACCCCGAAAGGATGAAAGGCAAAGTCGACCCCGGCGGAATTTGAACTCAGAACGTAGCGACGGGCGCAATACAGTTAAGAATTTCGTCCAGCGTGCTAACGATACTGCCAGCTTGCCGCCTGAACGTTGATGATGATGATGACGACGACGATGAAGCCGATAATGTTGACGATAATAACAATAATATTAGTAATAATAATAATAATAATAATAATAATAATATAATAATAATTATTATTATTATTATTATTATTATTATTATTATTATTATTATTATTATTATTATTATTTCAAATTTTTGTCACAAGGCCTGCTTGGGGAGGTGGGGATGAGTCGATGAAATCGACCCCAGTGTTCAACTGGTATTTATTTTATCGACTCCCCTCCCTCCGAAACGAAGAAAGGCAAAGTCGACTTCGGCGAAATTTGAACTCAGAACGTAGCGGCGGGCGAAATACAGCTAAGCATTTCGTCCAGCGTACTAACGATGATGATGGCGATGGCAACGACGACGATGGTGATGATGATGATGATGATGAGGATGATGATGACGACGACGACGACGATGACGATGATGATGATGATGATGATGATGATGATGATGATGATGATGATGATGATGAATTGTGTTGACGGCAAATGCTCGCAAGATGCTACAGGAAGGATATTTTCAGCAAAGGTTAAATTTATCTTTCGTGTTGTTGATTATTTTTATAGAAGCGTTTCGTATATTGATGTTTAAAACATATGTAGAGCGTAGCTGTCAGCGTTTAAAACTGTGTGTGCGTGTGTAAGAATGTTTGTTGTGAAGTGAGGGAGCCAGGAACAAGTGAACCCTAATGTATCAGCAACCTAGATTATTAAACTTAGATTCGACCCTATGCAATGTGTGTATGTGTGTGTGTGCGTGCGTGTGTGTATGTGTGTGCGTATGTATGTTATGTATCTTCATGATTGATGAGATTTTGTATTTTCTTTGGTTAGTAGAAAACTGGTAACACGTGTTCTCGTGGTTTAATTAAGGGTTGCTAAGTGGCACAAGCTACACATAATGATGGAGAGCATAGTTAATTAAACTAACCTCTGTACCTCAGTGGTACTTGTTTTATCAGCATTAAAATGATGAAAAGTAACAATCCAATCATTCCCGGGGGTGAATTTGAACTCAGAATATAAAAAAGCTTTCTGGCCGATGCGTACGCAACCAAGTCTCCTACATGCTCACTTCCTTACTGCTACTACTACTACTACTACTACTAACTACTACTACTACTACTACTTGTAGTACGATACCAATACTCAACTGGTACTTATGTAAGGTCAAATTCGACTTACCCCCACATCCCCCAAGCTGCCCTTGTGGAAAAATTTGAAAAAATAATGATTACTATTATTATTATCACCATCAACATCATCATCATCATATCATCATCATCATCATCATCATCAGCATAATTGATATGAAGGCGGCGAGCTGGCAGAATCGTTAGCACGTTCTGAGTTCAAATTCCGCCGGGGTCGATAACTTAAGTACCTGTGAAACACTGGAGTCGATGTAATCGACTTAATCTCCTCCTCCGAACGAAAGGCAAAGTCGGAGGAGATGCCGCCACGCATTTTGTTCGATGCACTAATGATTCTACCCGTTTTCTGCTTTCAATAATACTGGTTTCAAGTTTTAATATCAGGCCCGAAATATTTTGGAAGGGAGGAGAACGGTTAAGCGATTCCGACTGGTACTTGTTTTATCGATCCCGAAAGGATGAGACGCGAAGTCGTCCTCGGCAGAATTTGATTTCAGAGCATCAGGACGGCAGACGAAATACTGTTAAGCGTTTTGACCAGAGTGAATAATATAATAATAATAATAATAATAATAATAATAATAATAATAATAATAATAATAATAATAATAACAACAACAACAACAACATCAACAACAACAACAATAATAATCCCGCAATTGCAACAGGGTGGATGAAACCATTGTCCATATTGCGAATGAATGCCCTAGACTTGACGAAAACCACTTCAAGTTGTGGTGACACGACCAGGTATCGAAAGTGCTACATTGGAAACTGTGCGGAAAGTGGGGGATAGAGGGAGGCAAGACGTGGTATAAGCACAAACGGCAGAGAGTGGCAGAGTCAGAGACTAGCAAAATCCAAACAAATCAGGTGCTACAGCATAACAGACTGGGCCTAGTGGTGGGGGACAAGGTGCATCACATATGCTATATAGTTGACATTGCATGCCCCTTTGGCCCACGAATAGTCAAAAAGGAAGGAGAAAAGATAGTTAGATACAAACCTCTTATGTACGAAATTGCCCAAGTATGGAAAGCGAAGAAGGTGAAGATAGTGACAATTCTTATTGAGTTCTTGGGGACAGTATCAGAAGGCATCACAGGAAATATAAAGGAAATCAAAATAGAGTGCCCAGTAGAACTGTTACAAAAGATTTGCCTCCTTGACATGGCCAGAATAATCGGGAAAGTATTAGAGAGCTGAAAAGAACGAATAGCACGGTACCGTAGGCTGCAAGTAGTAAGCCCGCTACGCATGCAAGACTCCAGGTGCTCTAACAAAACCTGTAATAAAGAGAAAAATAATAATAATAATAATAATAATAATATAATAATAATAATAATAATAATAATAATAATAATAATAATAATAATAATAATAACAACTATTATTATTATTATTATTAATATTATTATTATCATCATCAACATCATCATTATCATTATTATTATTATTATCATTATTATTATTATTATTATTATTGAGTGAGAGAGCAGTGCATGCCATTATTATTATTATTATATTATTATTATTATTATTATTATTATTATTATTATTATTTGGAATAGGAAGAATTTGGAGCATGCGAACAGTAAAGGTCGTGTCTATAATAATTGGTGCGCTAGGATCAGTAAGCCAAGATATAGACAAATGGCTGAAGGAGATTGAAATAGAATGCCCTGTAAAGCTCATACAGAAATTTTGTCTCTTAGGGAAAGACTGCTGGAAACTTGTGGATACCTAAGGTTACAGGTAGTAACCTGCTATCTACATAATCCTTACCAGGAAACAAACCAAAATAATATTGATTCGATAATAAATGTTATTGAACACAACTCTCCAAGTCAGCAATGCTTGGTAACTGATAGATAACCTGCAGAATGGCTTCGCTGCATTGGACACGCGTGGTTGGTAGAAATTCTGTGCCTGCAGAATTTGTCTCTAAAAGTATACTTCCCGATAGCACTGCCAGGCCAAAGATTTCAGAAAGCTATAAGCCCTCCTGAACGGACCATCCAGTTAATTCTTGTCACTGTCGAGAGTTCGCCGAGAATGTCATCGCTATTCACCACCACCGCACTATTCTTTATAGAAAGCTAAAGTGGAAATTAATTTGGGATGTTTGCCTGACTGTTAGAGGGCACTGTGGAGCGAGCATCTGACAACATTCCAGACGTCAGACACTTTGACTACGTTTGATCGAGACAATAACAGCAATAACAGTAATAAATAAAAATAACGCTTATAAGGCGCAGGAGCGGCACTGTGGTAAGGCGCAGGCGTGGCTCTGTGGTAAGTAGCTTGCTTCCAAACCACATGATTCCGAGTTCAGTCCCACTGCATGGCACTTTGGGCAAGTGTCTTCTATAGCTTCGGGCAGACCAAAGCCTTGTGAGTGTATTTGGTAGATGTAAACTGAAAGAAACCCGTCGTATATATATGTGTGCGTGTGTGTGTGTGTGTGTGTGTGTGTGTGTTTGTCTCCTACCATCGCTTGACAACCGATGTTGGTGTGTTAATGTCCCCGTAACATAGAGGTGCGGCAAAAAAATACGATAGAGAATAAGTACTAGGCTTACAAAGAACAAGTACTGGAGTCGATTCGTCCGACTCAAAAGGCTGTGCTCCAGCATGGCCGCAGTCAAAATGACTGAACCGAGTAAAAGAATAACAGAATAATAAATAGTTGCGACGATAGCAGCAACGAGAGCAATAAAACATAAACAACAACAACAACAACAGCAGCAACAACAACAATAACACGATGGTAGCTATAAATGGTTGTGTCAATGACAATAAGGAACGTCAAAGGTACGGTTGAGTTAGTTCAGCTGAAGCTTCCGCACAGAAAGGTTCGTGGTTTTCAAATGGAATCCTTCTAAAAGACTCCAAAGCAGTCAGTTCCAGAAATTTGAATGTCAGCCGTCACAGTAGCTTTTCTTCAATGGCGCTTATGAACTCTCAGCCGCCACCCGCCACCCAACCTTTTCAGCATGCTTCTAAGTCCCACCCTGCCGCTTTTTTCTGCCCTCTCCACCCATCCTTCTCTCTCACCATACATACATACATATCTGTGTGTGAATGTGTGAGTGTGTGTGTGAATGAGTATGTGTGTGAGCGTTACACAGACATACATGTATGTCTGTTAGCACGCCGGGCGAAATGCTTAGCGGTGTATGTATGAATGTATGTATGTATGTAAGCATGTATATGCATATAATCTATGTGTGTGGGAGCTTGCGTGTATGTTTATATGAATATAAGTTGTACACTTCGTGCTGGCAAGAACTTTATGTTTCGCCTGACGGCTTATTCAATCTCTTTCTTTCAACAAATAACTTGTATTATTTCTATTTATCTATCTTTCAACACACACACATATATATATGTGTATATAATATATCTTTATATACATATGTACATGTATATATATATATATATATATATATATATATATAGATAAGAAAGTTGGTTTCATATATACATACTTAGAGATGGATGAGTTGCGTTCAATTAAATAATAATAATAATAATAATAATACACACACACACCACACACACACATAAACACACACACACACACACACACACACACACACACACACATATATATATATATATATATATTCATATATGGGTACAGGACGTCATCAGCGGTGCAAATAACATGAAATACGTACGAGAACCGGGACAAGTAAACACAGAGAAAGAACCCTTCATCAGTTGTCGGCTGTCTATCTACCCATCATTTCATTATATATCATTTATTATTATTATTATTCCTTATTTTATTTAAGTACCAGTTGCGTACTGGGGTCGATCTAATCGACTGGCCCTCTTCACCCCCCCCCAAAAAAAATTTCGGGCCTTTTGCCTAGAGTAGAAAAAATATAATCAATCTTTATAAGGCGGCGAGCTGGTAGAAACGTTAGCACGCCGGGCGAAATGCTTAGCGGTATTTCGTATGCCGCTACGTTCTGAGTTCAAATTCCGCCGAGGTCGACTTTGCCTTTCATCTTTTCGGGGTCGATTAAATAAGTACCAGTTACACACTGAAGTCGATATAATCGACTTAATCCGTTTGTCTGTCCTTGTTTGTCCTCTCTGTGTTTAGCCCCTTGTGGGTAGTAAAGAAATAGGTATTTCGTCTGTCTTTACGTTCTGAGTTCAAATTCCGCCGAGGTCGACTTTGCCTTTCATCCGTTCGGGGTCGACTAAATAAGTACCAGTTACGCACTGGGGTCGATATAATCGACTGGCTCCCTCTTCCCAGATTTCGGGCCTTGTGCCTAGAGTAGAAAAGAATATAATTAGTCTTACAATGATTCTTCTTTTCAGTGTTATGCATAAACAAAACCTTAGAAACCTCTCATACAATAGTTTCTACGTTTTAACATCGTATGTTCAACTCCTATCTACTACCTCCAACTCTACTAATTTTTACCTCTGGTTTATAATTGTTCTACCCTTAGATAACCTTCCTCGGTTTACATTCAATTACCTTTCCACTATTATCGCTCTCTTTTGCCTTTTATTGTACGTATCTTTTGTATTGCCTTATTTGAAAACATTTCTCTTCTTTCTATGCTATAAAGAAAGAGTTCATATATTAATTTCTATTCAACAACTTCATCACACTTTAAACATTTGTCTACTACCTCCAATTCGTACAATTTTACCTTTAGTATACAATTACGAGTGAATATGTGGAGGTGCAATGGCCCAGTGGTTAAGGCAGCGGATTCGCTGCTGCAAGATCGCGGTTTCGATTCCCAGACCCGGCGCTGTGAGTGTTTATTGAACGAAAACACCTAAAGCTCCACAAACCCCGACAGGGGGTGGTAGCGAACCCTGCTGTATTCTTTCTTCCAGTTTCTGTTGTATCTGTATTTTCAGCTAGTAAAAATGAGTAACACCTGTATTTCAAAGGGCCAGCCTTGTCACATTCTGTGTTTCGCTGAATCTCCCCGAGAACTACGTTAAGGGTACATGTGTCTGCGGAGTCCTCAGCCACTTGCATGCTAATTTCACGAGCAGGCTGTTCCGTTGATCGGATCAACTGGAACCCTCGTCGTCGTAACCGACGGAGTGCCATGACGAGTGAATGCGCATGGCCTAATTGTTAGGGTGTTGCACTAACGATCGTAAGTTTGTTGTTTCGATTCGCGGACCGGGAAGAGCGTCGTATTGCTAAGTAAAACACATTTTTTTCAAGTTGCTCCAGTTCACCCAGCTGTAAATGATTAACCGAGCGATAGATAGCGTCCTGTTCAGGAGAGAGTTGGGATCCCCACCACTTACACGCTATGGAAACCGGAACTCCGAGTTTTAGGACTCCAGACAATAATGCCTAATGATGATGATGAGGAGGAGGAGGGGGATGAGAGGAGGAGGAGGAGGATATAATTATACATGTTATTCTACCGCTCTACTTCCTTCCGAAAGTAGTACGTTTTCATTCTCTCTCTCTCTCCCTTTCTAACCCTCTTGCTCTTTATCTTTAACATCTTCCACACTTCCCGTATTTGAAAACAATTACTTTATTTAACTATATAATTCAAACATCTTTCAGCTCCATTTATTTTCTTTTATCTTCTCCATCGTTCTTTCAATCAACTACCAGTTCCCTTCATAAAATACTTATCTTTTCTATTTTAATTCACATCGTAATATATTACTCTTTATTTTCAGAATTCCCTAAATCAAGACAACCTTTAACGATGAATGTGTTCGCTTTATTGCTCTTTATTATATTTTCATCATTATTTTAATTAACCAAACTTATAATTTAATAAGCTTGAAATACCTTTCGATGTTTGCATTTGATAACATAATAAAATTATAATTGGTAACCGATCTTGCCTAATTCGGAATCTTTAGCTCCTATAATCAGAAACAACTGATACGACCCAATTTATTTTTTGCAACTAACAATTTTTTAAGTTTATTTTACTGTTTCCTATGATTAATAAGTCTTAGATGCCATCCTTTATATTACAATTATTCGCTTTAGCCTCTTTCTTTTTAACTTTACGTTAGTCTTTTGCTTCCATCTTTTATCTAGGAGCTCGATTTCTATTTAGAAGGTTCTACTGAGTTTAAGGATGCTTCTTAAATTATTACATCTGCTTTGAAGGATTTGCCATTTGGGAATATATTTGGATTCTTGCATGGGCCTGGGTTTCCAGTTTTGTTGATGTGTTTTTGCATGTGATATATTTTTCGTGTTCGTAGTGCATTTTTAGCTAACTTTTAGGTAGGGGTTGTCGAAAAAAATTTTCTATAATTGTGGTTGTGAAGGAAATGTTTGTTTATTAGGATGAATAAATCTCTTGCTTAATTAGATTCTACAGTGAGACGTGAGATGCGAGGCATATAACATTACGACATCCCTGTTTCTTTGTCGGAAGGCTAGGGGCAAGGTGAGTAGCTGATTTCTTTGAAATTGATAGCTAATATTTTATCTTATTGCTGTAAGCGGTTACCCTCTTACCCATGACCGGTATTCGAAAAACAATTTTTTCAATAACCCCTATTACACTGTTGGGATACGTCACGTTCAACCGACGAAAACCCACATAAATTCATGAATGCTCGATTTTTGCCTCACTTTAGATCCTTTTTATATTTGTTCTTCCCCCTTTCATCGACTTTCACACATTCTCCCATTCCTCTACTTTTTTTTTTTTTCACACGACACCCATCTCTTTTCTCACTATTTTTAAAGATGCTTTAAGCTCCCCGTAATCACATACACAATTTTGTCTCCGACTCGATCTCAATCGACATACACGTTTATCCAACTTCTCCAAAATTAACACCTGAAACAGTCAAGGAACAATAACTCTCTCTCTCTCTCTCTCTCTCTCTCTCTCTCTCTTTCTCTCTCTCTTTCTCTCACACACACACACATATACATACATACTTACATACATACATACATACATACATACATACATACATACATACATACACGCATACATACATACATACATACATACATACATACACGCATACATACATACGCACACATACATACATGCATACATACAGATATATGTCGCGAATGCACGTGCGCACATATATGCGTGCACGTGCAGCCATTGTGTGTAAGGAATTTCCTCTTAAAATCATCACAAGCAGAATAAAATATTGCCATTTCATTAAGTATGTCGAATATGTTGGTTCCGGTTCAGTGGAAACGATGACACGTTTTGAAGAATGGCATTGCTTACTGTTTGCCTATTCTTCGAGGATATTTCAAACGATAACAATAAAATAAAAATAGTAATAATAACAATATGCTACTCAAGTTGTCAGATGAAATACTTGGAATAATATATTAATCAGCCTCCCGTGGAGCTTCTGTGTTTTATATATGTCTGGTGCTTCAGCATGGCCACAGCTTTTTGGTCAGAATCGCATAATAAGAATAACAGAATATGTGTGTGTGTGTGTGTGTGTATGTGTGTGTGTGCGTGCGCGTATGTGTGCAATGAATATGTACATATGTATGTATGTGTGTATGTATGTATGTATGTATGTATGTGTGTGTGTTGACTTGTTTACGTCCCCGTAATTTAGCGGTTTGGCAAAAGAAAACCGATAGAATAAATTCCAAATTTCACCAAAACATAAATGGGAATCGTGTGTGTGTGTGTGTATTAAGTAAAATAAGACAACAAAACCGAGGCTGTGAGAAATTTATAGGACATTTATAAAGAGAAAGGTAGTCTTACAGCTGTTTCAGGGATATTAGGGCTATCCCTTCATCAGAGACGATATGAGAGAGTTAACTAGAGATAAATAGTAGAGTTTAATATAAGGAGTCATTTTGGAAAAGGTCGGGCATAGGAAGTATAAAGGGAAATAAGAGAATAAGAATAAAAACAAATATATGCGTAGGATGTTACAGTTGCAGTTCCATTATCCAAGGAAAGTGCTTATTTCCTTTTATACTTCCTATATCCGTCCTTTTCCAAAATAACTCCTTATATTGAACTCTAGTATTTCCCTACAGTTAACGCTCTCATATTTCTGATGAAGGGATATCCTTAATATCCCAGAAATAGCTATAAGACTAACTTTCTATTTATAAATCTATGTATATAAAACTCAACTTGTGTGTCTGTGTGTGTATCTGTGTGTGTGTCTGTGTGTTTAACTTCCCGGCACATCTCCTCCTAGCCAACAAATCGTAGAACCACCAAAAATGAGCCACTTAAAGTTTAGGCGAATGAAAATTGAACTGCGCTATTTCTCTTCCGAAATTCATCTCGCAAGTGCAAAAATCGATAATGTGTTTAGGCCGTATCCCATGCATTGAATAGTGAACTTTACTCAGTCAGCTGTTTGACGTGAACTGTGATCACCACGCGTGCAAACATGCATAAATTGCATGAAAAATAAAAAAAAAATCAAGATATAGGCGCAGGAGTGGCTGTGTGGTAAGTAGCTTGCTAACCAACCACATGGTTCCGGGTTCAGTCCCACTGCGTGGCATCTTGGGCAAGTGTCTTCTGCTTAGGCCCCGGGCCGACCAATGCCTTATGAGTGGATTTGGTAGACGGAAACTGAAAGAAGCCTGTCGTATATATGATATATATATATATATATATATAGATATATATATAATATGTATGTGGTGTGTTTGTGTTTGTCCCCCTAGCATTGCTTGACAACCGATGCTGGTGTGTTTACGTCCCCGTCACCTAGCGGTTCGGCAAAAGAGACCGATAGAATAAGTACTGGGCTTACAAAGAATAAGTCCCGGGGTCGATTTGCTCGACTAAAGGTGGTGCTCCAGCATGGCCGCAGTCAAATGACTAAAACAAGTAAAAGAGTAAAAGAGAGAGAGAGTATATAAAAACGAATCGCCGTAAACATTGTAGAAATTCGGCAAAGAAATTAATTACGGGATGTAGCCTGGAGGGTTTTTTCGTATTAATCGTTTGGACTTTGTGAACACATACCAATTGTTTTCATAACACTTTTAACGCTTTGAATTAAATGTGACCATTTAAAGCCGGGCAATACTGCTAGTATCCTATAAATTATAAATTCCAGACAGCCTTGGTTTTGTTGTCTCATTTTACTTAACATATGCATGCTCACACAGGACCCGCATTAGACTCCTCATTCGTATTATTATCCAACTGAGAGTCTAACTACGGTCCTCCCGTAGCACTTACATTGCCTTACCCGCTATCTTGGATCTTCTAGATACCAATACCTCTCATATATATATATTTTTTTTTCTCCTTGTTTTTTCTGTGTTCCTTTCTGTAGAAGAGCGTAGGCTCGAAACGTAAAAGACTTTTTCTATTCCCGAGCATTATACTAATACATCTGTTTGTTTTGTACACCACCTGTCTTCGTCTTTTGTTTTTTTCGTAAACTCTCCCTATTATATATATATATATATATATATATATATTATATATATATATATATATATGACCGCGCGTGTATCATGTGACTGCATGTGTATCGTTGTCGATTTTCTTTCTCCGTCTTCCCTTCTTGGACTTTTCTATATTCCTGATGAAGAACTAAGCTCGAAACCTGAAATCCTCCTTCTTTCCTTTCCTGAGCGTCCAATAACACTATACTTATTCCATGTCCTCGCGTTGTTGTTTTTTTTTTGCTTGTTCATGTTTGGATTAACTATATATATATTATATATATATATATATATATAATATATATATATATATATATGTATGTAATACATACATATATTGTACACCACCTGCTTCTTCTTTTGTTTATTTTCGTAAACTTTCCCTTTATATATATACATATATATATATATATATGTATGTATATAATTTATATACTGTATAAATATGCGTGTTTCTGTGGGTAGGTGTAAGTATCTTTATATGTCTTATGTCCAATATATACATACATATATAATATATATTTACATACACACACAAACACACACACACAGACACACACACATATGATCATCTTCGTGGGGGCGGGTTGTGTCTGTGTGATATATAATGGGAAAAAAAAAGACAGAGGCGATCTCGTTAGGTCACGGGTGACGACAGCTGGATTCTAATCTTTGATTAATTCATGCTTCCCTATAAATATTAAAGCTTATTATCTCCACGACTCGAGTTCTAGGTTTCTGGGATTACGATGTACCCAGATGTCCTCTATTGTAAATGAAAACATTGGCACTCCACATACATGCATACATGCACGCGCGTGCGCACACAACCACGAACAAACAAATATGCATACACATATCTAAATATATATATATATATACACACGCACACATATATAAATGTGTGTGCGGCGAGCTGGCAGAATCGTTAGCACGCCGGGCGAAATGCTCAGCAGTATTTCGTCTGCCGTCACGTTCTGAATTCAAATTCCGCCAAGGTCAACTTTGCCTTTCATCTTTTCGGAGTCGATTAAATGAGTACCAGTTACGCACTTAAGCCCTTTGTTTGTCCCCTCTATGTTTAGCCCCCTGTGGGCAATAAAGAAATATATATGTGTGTG
>NW_021834253.1:42500-50220 GCF_006345805.1 Octopus sinensis
ACTTTGTTTTATGTATATACTTGTTTGTGCGGTACATATATCAGCATCGGTGGTTCAGTGGTAGAATGCTCGCCTGCCACGCGGGCAACCCGGTTCGATTCCCGGCCGATGCATGTTAAAATTTTTTTTTTTGGTGATATTCTATATTTGTGATGCAGGCGTGGCTGTATGGTAACAAGCTTGCTTCCGAATCTCATGGTTCCAGGTTCGATCCCACTGCACATAACCTCGGGGTGACTGAAATATTGTGAGTGTTAGACAGAAAGTGAAACTCGTCGTATATATACATATATATATATATATATATATATATATATGGTGTGTCCGCGTGTGTGTATGTGTGTGTGTCTGCGTGTTTTTCCCCATAACCGCTTGACAACTGGTGTTAATGTTTATGTACCCGGTTTACATAACTATGACCTAACGGTTCGGCAAAAGAGAATAAGTCCCAAACTTTAAAAATATTAATATTGTCGTTGATTCATTCATCTAGAAAATTCTTCAAAGCGGTGCCCCAACATGGCCGCAATCCAATGACCGAAGCAACTAAAAAAAAATAATGATTAACCATAAATAGAGCTGAGGGCTAGACTAGACATTTTCGTGGGCCGTATGTTTCATATTCTTGGTAGAGAAGTTCCTTTAGTAAGTTATTGTTGTTGTAGTATTGTTGTGTCAATTGTTTACGCTGATGTTGCTGCTATAGTGTTTTCATGGGTACATCGTATTTCTAGAAAACTAGACATAAGTTTCATAAGGTACAAAATATAAATATCCACACTACCACACTTGGAACGTACCTGTTATAACTCTTTATCGCGATCTGAATGTACGTGAAGGTATTTAGAATGCCCAAACTTATTTCTGCAAATGTGCTAAGCAATGATGCTGATCATAGTTTAATCAATAAGCGAAGGAGCGAGGTAAATGCAGTAAAAATAGGGCATCAGTGGGGCCCCATTTAAGCGGTCCTTCAGTAATTGAACACCCTTACGATACTCCCTGGGAGTTCATGGTATGAAATTCATTGTCATTGCTCCGATTTGATCGCCAATGCCATTTAAGATGCAGTAAAAATATGGGGAGGGGGTCAGTGAGGCCCCAGTTAGGCGTCCCTTAAAAATGGACCGCCCTTAGGAAATTCTCTGGGATTAGGGGAGTTGCTGGTTTGATTTTCGTTGGCCTTGCCACCAACGGTCTATGAGGAGTTAACGAATATAAAAACGCAACGGGTAGAGAAACATCACTCAAACTTGTAGTATTTGCTACGGCGGTACATATTCTAAAATTGGAACGATACAGAGAAGATTAGCATGGCCCCTGCGCAAGGATGACACGTACATTCGTGAAGCGTTCCATATTTTCTTAACCGATGCTGGTATGTTTACGTCCCCGTAACTTAGCGGTTCGGCAAAGGAGACATATAGAATAAGTACTAGGCTTCTAAAGAATAAGTCCTGGGGTCGATTTGCTCGACTAAAGGTGGTACTCCAGCATGGCCACAGTCAACTGACTGAAACAAGTAAAAGAGTAAAAGAGTAATAGGATATGTGTGTATATATATATATTATATATATATATATTATATAAATATATATAGATATATATATATATATATATATATATATATATATATATATATATATATATATATATTATATATAAAACACACATATATATATATTCCGGCAGGTATAATTTTGAGAGAATAGGTTACTATTTCTAGGAGACCATGCGATCACTTAGTCGATCATGTTATTTTTGTGGAATCTGTTGATCCTGCTCCAAGTCAACATCGATCCAGCAACGCACAGATTCAAAAATGCTCCGTTTATCAACATCCCGCCTTACGCAGTTTCTCTCGGGCTGCGTTATCAAATGCGCGCTTTTCTGTTCATATTATTACGAAAACTGCAGGATTTGTTTCTATTGAAATTTGACTGTTATCTCTTGCCGGGCGTTGTCGTCAACGTTGGCTCGTGTCAAAGGAATATAACGGTTATTCAAGAAACAATAGAAATAAAATGGGCGGGTTTCGCTCATCACGCAACAATGATAACAAAATATAAAATACGATAAAACCAATAACACAATAACAATAACTTAGTTTCATCGTTGAAAAACGAAATAAATCCACGCCACTGAAACAGTTTCGAGCCCCAGGGGCAGCGCTGAATTAAACATGAAGCAAAATATGCACGTGCATAGGGTATCAAACGTGAAGGTGCATGGCTCCGTGGTTAGTACGTTGGGCAAACAGTCATGAGGTAATGAGTTCGATTCCCGGGCCAAGCTGTGTGTTGTGTTCTTGAGCAAGACACTTTATTTCACGTTGCTCCAGTTCACTCAGCTGTAGAAATGAATTGTGGCGTCACTGGTGCCAAGCTGTATCGGCCTTTGCCTTTCCCTTGGATAACATCGGTGGCGTGGAGAGGGGAGACTGGCATGCATGGGTGACTGCTGGTCTCGCACAAACAACTTTTCCCGGACTTGTACCTCTGAGGAGAACTTTCTAGGTGTAATCCCGTGGTCATTCATGACCGAAGGGGGGCTTTTTTTTTTTTTTATTTACGGCATAAAAAATAATTACATTTTAAACTTGCTAAAATAATATTCGAACTGGCTTATATGATCAGAACATAATTTCGAAGTGTTCATAGTGCCATAGTGATGATCTTATCAAAGACTTTGCAATTATGAAAACCAGGAGAAAACGTTTCAAATATAAGTAAAGTGGAAATATACAAAAATAAGCATTATTTCCTACATTACTCTTAGTTTTGCCTCATTTTGAAAAATAGAATTTTATTTTATGATTTATTATTGCTTATATTTTGAATTGTGGAGGCACAATGGCCCAGTGGTTAGGGCAGCGGACTCGTGGTCGGAGGGTCGCGGTTTCGATTCCCAGACCGGGCGTTGTACGTGTTTATTGAGCGAAAAGACCTAAAGCTCCACAAGGCTCCGGCAGGAGATGGTGGCGACCGCTGTTGTACACTTTCGCCACAACTTTCACTCTCTCTTCCTGTTTCTTGAGTAACTCTGCGATGGACTGGCGTCCCGTCCAGCTGGGGGAACGCATAGGCCACAGAAGCCGGGAAACCGGGCCCATGTGCCTGGCTAGGCTTGAAAAGGGTGACAAAGATATTTTGAATTACAATATATATGGGGTCACCTATATCTCTTAAGTGCTTAGGCCCTCTATGAGCCTTAATCCAGCCTTGGAAAGGCCACTTTAGTTAATTTAGGCATACAAAGTAGATATGTTATGTCGGATTAATTTAATTTTGAAGATTTGATCAAAGGCTCTGCAAGCAAAAAAAGTACCAGAAAATATTTCAAATATAAAGTGAAAATATACACAAAGTAAACATTGTTTTCCATCTTACTCTTAGCTTTGTTTCATTTTGAAAAATAAAAATTTATTTTATGGCTTATTATTGTTTACATTTTGAATTCCATATACATGGGAGTACCAAAATCTTTTAAGTGATTGGGGCCTCTACGAGCCTTAATACGCTCCTGTGCAGGCAGTTTATATCTCTTAGCGTGTTCTCCGGACATTTCTTTCCAAATAAAATGGTTGTCCCGTTTAATTCAGAATGTTTTCTCCTCAATCTTTCTAGAACAATCTTTCTAGTGGTATGTTACAAAGACTGCAGAGAGGGTATTGTCATTTTTTCCCCCTTTCAATTCAATAATAACCCCCGGTTGTCACTACCAATCGAGGATTACTAGATATCAACATTTAATTTGATCGCTCATGCGTTTCGATACGTTAAATATACACGTGAAAATTATGGAAGGCTGGCTGCTTTTATATTCATTACCCGCTTTGTTTATATTCAGTCTTCCTTGTAATTACATCATCAATAACTCCTGATATGGGTTAAGTGGAACCTGCCATACGACAATAAGTTTCATATTTAAATATATTTGTTTCTTCAATAATTTCCATCATTTCTCCTCTCGCTGATGAATGCGTGTAGTACACACGATACCTCCAGACACCAACAATTTACATATTCCAGCACACGCACACACACACACGCACACACACACACACACACACCAAAGATATATATATATTTATACATACATACATGCTTATATACACATAGATCGCCATGATAGAACGTTAACCACTAAACCTTTGTCTATTTTCTCTCCCTGTTTATTTCTGTGTTCCTTTCAGTCGAAGAGCGTAGGCTCGAAACGTAAAAGACTTTCTCACTTCCCGGGCGTTAACCTAATACATCTGATTGTTGTTCACACACCCGTCTTCGTCTTTTATTTTTTGTGAATTCTCACTATATATATATTATATATATATATATATATCCGGGGATCCGGGACCCCTTCGGTCAGGACACTGACCATAGGATTGCACCTAGAAAGTTACGCTCCTAGTCACAAGCCTGGGCATGGTTGTTTATGGAAGACCAGCAGTCGCCCATGCATACCGGCCTCTCCTCTCCACGCCACCAGTGTGTTCCAAGGGAAAGGCAAAGGCCGATACAGCTTGGCACTCGTGACGTCGCAACTCATTTCTACAGCTGAGTGAACTGGAGCAACGTGAAATAAAGTGTCTTGCTCAAGAACACAACACGCAGCCCGGTCCGGGATTCGAGCTCACAACCTCATGATCGTAAGCTCGACGCTCTAACCACTGAGCCATGCGCCTTCATATATATTGGAAGGTTTGGAGATGATGTACAGCTATTTTATAAGTTATATGATGTATAAAAGCATATAATATACAAATAAATATCTGTAAATATAAAACCATCCGAATTTCTGAGTACCTCATTTCTTTTATAATATATATATATACATAATTTTTACAAGCAAAGGTGTGTCAGAGACTTATAAGTTTCGGCCTACTATCCTTCGTCGAGCGGCATTCATATATTGACGAAGGCTTGCAGGTGGAAACTTCGAAGTCACTGTCTTCTAGTAAAGTTAATAAATGTGTACTCTACTATAAATTATTGTGTAAAACATCTAGTTCATTGTTAAATTTTTTTTAATTATAACGTGACATAAAACAAACATATATATATATATTATATATATATATATATATATATATATATATATATATGATTATATATATATATATATAATATATATATATTATATATATATATATAATATATATAATATATATAATATATATTTCAGATACATAAATACATGCGCACACACCACGCACACACACACACACACATACACATATATATATATAACTTATTGTTAGCAAAAGTCGGGATGCGTAACGTTCAGTTACTCAATAGATATAAGATGCATTAAATACTACAAAACCTACACATAGGACAGACACAGACGGCCCCTCATTTTTCATCTGTTATCAACCGAAATGCTAATACACCGATAGCATTTCGGTTGCTAACAGATGCAGAATTAGGGTCCGCAAGTGTCTGTCCTATGTGTACGTTTTTTTAGTATTTAATGCATTTATGCGCGCGCGCGCGCGCGCGTGTGTGTGTGTGTGTGTGTGTTTGTGTGTGTGTGTTGTGTGTGTGTGTGTACCACTCGGAGTTGAGAAGGTTTTGATTGCATCTACCAACTTCTGGTTACGAACAGTGTTACAAACCATCTCTAATCTCATGGCTGGACTCAGCAGTGTATCCAGGTTGTGACAAAACAACTGGAAAGCGACAGAGCTGTACCAGTAATAAGTTGGTATTTATTTCAGGTGGCTTAGCAGACTGCAGCAACGGGATATGTAGTGCCTGGTTCATGAATACAACCCACCTTCTTTCTCGGGAATCAAACTTGCGACTTCACAATTGTTAGCCCAAAACGCTATGTAGTAGACCTCGCTCTCTCACTCACACACGCACATACACACATACATGTACGCGCTTATTATTTTAAAGCGAATTTATATATAAATGTGTGTGTATGTGTGTGTGTGAGAGAGAGAGAGAGAGAGACAGAGACAGAGACAGAGACAGAGAGACAGAGAAATTGAAATGGATCATGGAAATGATTAAAGGAAAAGGACGAATGAGCAAATAAACATAGAAACGGTTTCATCAGCCATGAAGACCAGACTCAAGCGTAGTTTCGGAACACTTAAAATCATGCATTTCATTTATTCTTAGCTCTAAATCACTCCAGAAAAATCGACACGCATTGCAAAGTGATACAGTTTAATTTAATCAATAAGACAAAAATATATATACTGGATGAGTCGACTGATGAATATTTAAGCAAAAAGATATCAACAGAAATTTCCATACAAATTTAAATTAATGTTGTAACCGAATGAGCTAAAATTGAATACATCAAAATGTTTAGTTTTATGCCGTTTGTCTACCCATATTACCTAAGAAAAAATAGGGCTAAAGTTCAACCATCACCAGTAATATTTACAGCGCTTAGTGGTAATCAAGACCGCGAAACTTATGTAGAGTACAAAAATTAAATAAAGGGACACCCATTAACACCGAACGTGGATCCACGAGTTTCTGAAGAAAACTTAGCCATACAGTAAATCCTGCATTCAGTTTCTTAACGAAGTTTGGCTGGCGACTATCTATGCACGTTTCATGCACCAATTAGTTTAGTTGATGTGAAGAAAGGAAAATAAATAAACAACTACTAAATCGGAGTTCATGTTCTTCGGAATGCGAAATGATCTGATAACAATTTAAGTATAATCTCCATTGCGTCTTTACAAAATCTCCAGAGGCATGCTCCTTCAAACTTTTGTAGGGAGATGTTACCGCTGTTACACTAAAAGTTTATCTTTGATTCTACAGAGAAAACATTAAAATTCCTTCCTACCCAGCACAATTTCAACTCAGTCGTCAACTGGGAGACGAAATAGATTTTTATTATTGATGTTATTTTTATTTAGATCCCTGTCAGCTCTGGTTCAGCAGAATCGTGATGTGAACCACAAATACATTCTGTCACGTAAGCCATAACACCGCCTGTTGTGCAGTTTCGACATGCAGTAGTTTACCATGTGGTGTTTTATATAACAATCAGTGCATATTATTTTTTCATTATTCTTCTGTCTGTTTTAGGTTGTCAGTAATTCTAATGGTGATTTCAGGAAATACGGACAAGGTGAACCCGGTTAAAGCACGCCTGTGGTTCTTCTATTGTTAATAGCGGAATGCATTCTGGGACAATGTCAACGGCGAGTGAAGCCATGGATGCTGCAAGCATTTTTCTGTAATGTTTATTTTTTCCTGTCTTTGTTGGAACTATTCAGGGAAGACAGTAATGTTGATGCTGTGTATCTCCAGATCAGTCCTAATGGAGAAGTCCCAGGTAATCGACCGAACGACAAAGCACGACCCACATATGAATATTCCAAGTTATTCCATGTCCCAGACGGGCTAAGGACTATATTACATTCACCGACATACAGCGATGAGCAGCTTCGGTTGCAGTGTGAATATATTGTATTCTATCTTTTTCCCAATCTATACAAAATCACAAAGAACGAAGTGAATTCGGTCAAAGCAAATCAAATATGAACCCAAACCCAGCAGTAATGAAACATCTAATGATTTCGGGATTTTTTATTTTTATCTTTATTTTTTTTCTATCTTTTACTTGTTTCAGTCATTAGACTGTGGCCATGCTGGAACAATGCCTTGAAGAATGAATCGATCCCAGCATTTATTTTTTCAAGCTAGCTACTTATTCTATCGGTCTCTTTTTGCCGAACGGCTGG
>NW_021834254.1:0-2500 GCF_006345805.1 Octopus sinensis
TGGCGATGTTTATAGGGTGGCATAGAAAGAAAAGGAAAGCAAAGCAGATTGGTGGTTATAAGTTCAAAACATTTAAACGGTAGACAAATGTATGTATGTATGAAAAAGAAGGGAGAAAATCTTCTTAGCTTGCTTATGGACATCGCTTTAAGTCGGAGAAGAAATGATAGTGAATGGTGGAGCACCGGGAATATGCGAAGGTTGAACTTTAGAGAAACGGGCGGGAATGGCGATGTTTTTAGGGTGGCATATAGAAAGAAAAGGAAAGCAAAGCAGATTGGTGATTATAAGTTCAAAACATTTAAACGGTAGACAAATGTATGTATGTATGAAAAAGAAGGGAGAAAATCTTCTTAGCTTGCTTATGGACATCGCTTTAAGTCGATACATACATATATATATATAATATATATATATATATATAATATATATACATATGTATATATATATATATATCTATACAATACATATGTATATATACATACGTATATATAATTATATATAATATGTATGTGAACTCAAATTGTACGCATAAGACAACTGAATATCGTCATATGCACTACATATCGCCCACCAGATGCTCCAAAACACTCAGGCATGTTTGAAGACTGCCTAACAAAAATGGGAGAAGTCCTCACCAACCTTGAACAGCACAACAGTGTATTCTTCATGGGTGAATTTAACCTCCCCAATGTGGAATGGCCTGGGGGTCAGATGCTCCCAGGGATGACACACCATCAGCAGGCACAGGTGGAGTCCCTGCTCCATCTCACAAATGCCTCTTTCATGGAGCAAATAGTTCTGCAACCAACAAGGGCAGATAATATACTGGATCTCTGCTTCACAAACAATATGGATATTATCCATAATGTTAATGTGATGCCGACAGTGATTTCGGATCACAACATAATAGAGCTGTCTATGTATGGAACAAAAGCCCCTGTAGACACACAGCCTATATGAAGCACCCACCATCTCTCCAACTTAAACTTTCATAAAGCCAACTGGAAGTTGATTGAGAAAGAGATCCTCAAACAGGATTGGCCTGAATGTCTCTCCGCACCGGACATAAACATGAAACACAAACACTTCATGTCCATAATACAAGCCATATGTGACAAATATGTCCCAGTGTGCAGGGCCAGCACACACATGAACAAAAACAGGATCCCTAGAGAAAGGAGGATTCTTATGAGACGACGGACAAGGATTGCAAACCGCCTGAGCAAGCACACCAAAAGTGGTGAGAAGTCTCGGCTTGAAAGAATGCTAATGGAAACTGAGAAAAGTCTACATCAGTCCCATGAAAAGGAGAGAGCAGATAAAGAAGCTTGGGTAATAGAAAATATAAAATCAAACCCTAAAGCTTTCTTTAAGTTTGCCAAAGAGACAGCCATGGTGCACCAGAGAATAGGACCTCTCTTCCAAAAAGATGGCTCTCTCACAGGAAATCCCACGAGGATAAGTGAAATACTGAACGAACAGTTCCAAAGTGTGTTCACTACACCTCTAGGACACAGGCAAGTAAACAACCCAGAAGAATTCTTTGCCACTTACCTGCGGCCAAAGACAAAAATTGAGTACATCAACATCGAAGATGATGATATCCACTAGCCATTGATGTGATTGACACACACTCAGCTGCTGGACCTGATGGATTCCAGCAACCTTCTCAAATCGTGCAAACGAGCCCTTGCAAAACGCTACAGCTTCTTTTTCAGAGCTTTCTTGCATGTGGTAAGCTCCCAGTCAAATGAAAGAGGGGGTAATATGCCCTATCCATAAGGGAGGTAGCAGAGCAGATGCTAAAAATTATAGGCCTATCTCTCTGACCTCACACATCAGCAAAGTCATGGAACGAATAGTCTGTAAGAAACTAATCATGTTCCTTGCAGAAAATAACTTGCTGTCTGACACCCAGCATGGATTTCGACCAGGTAGAGGCTGCCTAACACAGCTCCTGCAACACTATGACTGGGTGTTGAAACAGCTACTAAATGGCTCAAATGTGGATGTAATATATCTCGACTTTGCAAAAGCCTTTGATAAAGTCGACCATGGTATGATCTGTCACAAACTGCGTGGTCTCGGCATAGGCGGGAACTTGGAGAGTGGCTGCACAACTTCCTAAAAGACAGAAAACAGGCAGTTGTGAGCAATGGAGCCACTCCAAGAAAACGCAAATAACAAGCGGTGTCCCACAGGGCACTGTCTTGGGGCCACTGATGTTCATAGTGGCCCTTTCAGACATGCCTTCAGTTGCTACGATGACCACCCTTGCTAGCTATGCAGATGACACAAAAGTCTCCCACGCAATACAAAACCCTGAAAATATTGCGCATCTGCAACATGAGCTGGACACAATATACAGGTGGGCTGAGGACACAACACATGCAGTTTAATGCAGGTAAGTTCCAGGACCTGCGCTACTGGCACACAAAGGTAAATGACGTGAAGACTGGATACACTGGCCCAGGAAGAATTGCAATCCCTGAGTCAA
>NW_021834254.1:7500-45000 GCF_006345805.1 Octopus sinensis
TGTGTGTGCGTGTATTGTAATTATATGTGAATGTGTGCGCGTACGTGCGCGGGAGTGAATGTATGTATGTGCGCGTGCATACAAATGTGTGTTTATATGTTTGCAAACATACGCACACACAAGCATACACACACACCCACACACATATGCCCGCATACGTGCACATATATGCACGCAAGGACACACTTCGCAACTGAAGGAAAGATGGAAAAGACTATCAGTGGTGCGGGCGCATGCGAAACCGCAGGCCCGCCCACACAAGCGCAGACGCGATCCCGAAATAAAGCCAGCCACCAAAAACGTGTGTGCATGCATGTGTGTACGTGTGCGTGCGTGCGCGCATGCATGTGTGTACGTGTGCATGCGAGTGTGTATGTGTGAGTGTGTTGGTGTGTGTGTATGTGTGTCCGTACGAGTGTATGTAAGTATGTGTGTGTATATGTGTATGTGTGTGTGCGTGTATGTGTGTGTGTATGTATGTATGCATGTGTATGTATGTGTGCAAGTGTGTGTTTGTACGTGTGTGTGTGTGTATGTGTGCATGCGTGTATGTGTGCAAGCGTGTATGTGTGTGTATGTATGCATGCATGTGCATATGTGTGTGTGTATGCATGTGTGTATGCGTATGTGTGTGTATGTATGTGTGTGCGTGTGTGTATATATGTATATGTGTATGTATGTATGTGTGTGTGTATGTTTGTGTGTGTGTGTATGTATGTGGTATGTACGAATGAAAGTATGAATGTATGTATGTATGTGTGTGTGAATGTATGCGTGTGTGCGTGGGGGTGTCCTCTGGAGTTGTGTGGGCGTAATGTATGTATGTATGCGTGTGTATGTGTGCGTGTGTATGTGTGTGTGTATGTATGTGTGCGTGTGTATGTGTGTGTGTATGTATGTGTGAATGTATGGGTGTATGTCTGTATGTATGTATGTCTTGTGCATGTATGTATGTGTGTGTGTGTGTAGGTATGGGCGTTATGTATGTATGTATGCGTGTGTGTGTGTGTATGTGTGCGTGTATATGTGGGTGTGTATGTATGTATGCGAGTGTGTGTGTGTGCATGTGTGTGTGGGTGTGTATGTATGTGTGAGTGTATGGGTGTATGTCTGTACGTATGAGTGTATGGGTGTATGTCTGTACGTATGTATGTCTTGTGTATGTATGTATGTGTGTGTGTATGTGTGTAAGTGTGTGTGCATGTATGTATGTAGGTAAGTATGTGTGCGCACGTGCATGCAAGCATGTATGTGTGTATGTATGTATGTATTTATATAAGTGCCTGAAATGGTCATGACTTCTGGAACTTGACTGCGGAAAGAAAGCCACAAATGGCCCAACTTTTTTTTGCTTGTCCTTCTAATTGTTGTTTCTCTGGTCTGAACATTTTATTGTCCTCTATTGCATGTTTATTCCATTTTCATATTTATATATGTATGTGTATATATATCCCAAATTTGTAATAACATATATATATATATACATATGTTTTAACTTTTTTAATTCCAGTCTCGAAGTAAGTGCTAACCTGTGCTCCCTTGGCATCTGTGAACATCTGGTCTGCAGGTATAACTTAAATCTTTCATTATCTTGATATCTTTAGCTAAAATAGCATAAATAAAACTCTTGAAATAGTATCTCCACCTTTTGCTTCCTTTTACATGACTAAAATTGATCTAAGAGTCTGAAAATACATAATCAAATTGAAAAAAAAAACTGCAACATGCAACAACAACACAAGGAATCTACAACATTGAACCCTTTATTTGCAATATTACCTAATCAGCACAAAGTCATAGCTAATACTTACATTTAGTGTTGGATGGTGAATTAGCAGTATCTGGAGAGTTTTATATATATATAGTTTTTGTCATGTAACATTCTCTCTCATCTGACTAGAGTTGATAAAAAAAGATATCAGGTATATATTTTGTGACTAAGTCAGTCTCAACTGCAAAAATTTGCTGAATCTATTCAAAAAGACTCAATGTTTATATTTGATGTATAGCAGCCTGTTGCTGTTTAGCCCTAGATCTGCCTTGATAGAGCAGATGTATGATCTCAAGCTTTCTAACCATGCTTTTCACATTTATTACGTGACCGGATCAAGGTCTATATTAGCCATTCTGCTCCTTCTATTTTGCAAGATGATAGTTTGTGATTTGGTGAAGGTTTAGCTCTTATTCATTATAGGATGGAGTAAAAGGAGTAAAGACCCCTTTCAGTCTTGAATGACCATGGAAGTGCACCTAGAAAGTTCCCCTCTGATGCATGAGTCTGGGCAAGGTTCTTTATGGAAGCAGTCGCCCATGCATACCAACCTCCCCTTTCCATGCCACTGATGTTATCTAAGGGAAAGGCAAATGCTAATACAGCTTGGCACCAGTGACGTTACAACTCATTTCTACAGATGAGTGAACTGGAGAAATGTGAATTAAAGTGTCTTATTCAAGAACGCAACACACAGCACGGTTCAGGATTTGAGCTGACTGTCTCATGGTTGTGAGGTAATAAAAACAAGTGTAAAATATGTTAACTGGAGGTGTTCATAGCTACTCTAGAAAAAAATTCCAAGTGAAAACAATAAGGAGAATATTTAGAAATACTGTCTATTAAGTTGTGGCCAAATTAAATAATTTCTTTGTTACTTAACCCTAAAATCCTGTTATTGCTGTGCAACTTTCTTGGTAAACTTTTTTTTATTCACTGCCTGCAAATTCCATTGAAATCATTTTTTGAAACAATAGCTATGCTTTCTGGAACTTTGCCAAAGTGTGTTGCAGATTGTGCTGTGTGTTGCCTTAACACAAACCTGGTTTGGTCACTGAATCTCTACTGAAGCAAAAATTGTGTATTATCTAATTGGTAGTTGTGGTTATGCTGTAGTGGTGGTTGCAGTAGTTGTTGTGGTGTTGATAACAAGAGTAATTAGTGTTGATGTTTATCTCCAGTCACTCTTGATAGAGTATCATATTGTTCAACTCTTTCAGTGAATCAGAAAGTTTTTAATCTCCAAACCTATGTTCTCATGTAGCTCCTTCTCACAATGTAACAAAATAGTCTAAATGTTGCTGGTTGGCCTGCTAGAAATAGGACCAAAATACCCCTCAAAAAATCATCCTACAGTCTTTAAAAAGGGACACATTGGATGGTGTTGTTAGGATAAAACTGAAAGATGGGATGTTCATTCCTGGAATACATTGATTATCGGTCTAATCAGTCAGGGTTAAATTGGAGTTATACATCAGCTTTCTCCAGTTAAAGCTCTTGAGAAAAAAATATTTTTAGAGCAAGTTTTACCTTAAAATTTAGATTATCCTTCACACACAGAGGTGGAGTCAATGACTGGATAAAGTAGCTACTAACAAATAGGTCATATATTGAAATCTTCTGCATATCATTCATTAACAGAATGCATTCAAGATGTTTGGTTGCTATTTCTAGCGAATCGAATGGTCATAGAGAGGCTCTTTCATTAGCTCAACAGGGCACTTTGTAGTTTAAATGATAGCATATTCCTCAGGGACTTGTTTTGTTGTCTTTATTGACACAACTCTTTACTCCTCAGTTTGTCTGTCAGAATTAAGTACCATATCTTTTGAAATTGTTAGCTACAATAGACTATTGTCTTGTCTTGAGTGATTTATCTTTTGGCTGCTTCACACTATGAAATCAGAGTATCAACAATCTTAAAATCCTTTCAAGAGTTAGGTAGATTTCTTTTTATTTTTTATTTAATTATTCACATATAACTGTTGTTTGTAAATACATATACAACTTGCAATGTGGGCTGTTCCCCTCAATATTTGCTGAGCAGAAATTGCCATTATTTTGGTACTTTCTCAGTGTCAGTTCTTCCAGCTGTCATGAGCAGCAGTAATACTATATGAGGGAACATCCAGATTTTTTGCCCACATAACACACTTTTTTCCTCTTGTTACTCATGCAGCTTCCAGACCATATGAAGGCCAGCTGCACCCACATAGACTATGCAGGAGCTATTTTGTTTTATTACTTACTAAGGCTTTACTCTTTTTCTTTTTAGCTGTGATCATTATCTCACATGTTGCTCCATTTTCCATACTGATATGAGTTTGACAGCTTCACAGGATCTGGTGAGCTACAGGACCGTGTTGAGTTCCAATGTCAGCTTTGGTATTGTTTCTGCAGCTGGATGACCTTCCTAATGCCAACCACTTTACAGAGTACTTTGTGTGCTTTTCACTTTTTGGGCCTCTGGCATTGGTGAGGTTGCCAAGTAACTTGAAAGACAATTTAAGAACAAGAAAAAAGAAAAAGCACCCCTTGACTAAATGGAGGTGTGGTATTTGAAAGAGGAAGGAGGGGCAATGGTTCTATGCCAGGAAAGACCATCCCAGCTTTTATGATATTGATGTAAAAGTCTGCTTATGATCCTAATCAGATTCACATACATATGTACACATGCGCACACACCAAACTTTTCACTAGAAAGCAAATAAATCTATTACTTTTGTTTTTTTTTTCACTTAAGTATTTAAGGTAAATATTTACATTCTATATTTTCATTGTTATAATTTCTTTTCATAGGCAATGTTTAGATAAAGGGATTAACGGAAACTGCCCTATTTGCCGTCTACCATTTGATGCTAAAGATGTGAAAGACCAACTACTTGTATGTAATTTAGTTGACTTGTGTAAGCAGCTCGGAGAAATTGTTTACAATCCAACTGCAGTATCAAGTGAGTTTTTTTTTTTGTATCTAAATTAGTCTTATGGATTTACTGTCACGTAATCACTGTAGTGATGTACAATTCTAGTTTTTAAACTATTTTTAGTACATTGACATTGCTTTATAAATTTTTTTTACTTCATTAACTATTTTTACTAAATTATTGTAAATTGTTTTCACAACATTGATATAAAGATCTGTTTTACAACTGATTTTACTCCATTGGGGCAAAAGCTTGCTTTTTGGACTATTTGTACCACATTGTTGTGGAAATCTCCATGATAAAGTTCTTTTACTAAATTGGTAAGCAGGTTTATTTTTTTAAGCTGGTTTTACTACATTGGTGCAATGGCCTGCTTTTTTTGTTTTTATTACATTGATGTGAGGGTATCTTTTGTAAGCTAATTTTTCTATATTGGTACAGCAGTTTCTTTTTGAACTTGTTTTCACTATATGGTGTGTGTGTGGTTTTTATGATGATGATGATCATCATCGTTTAATGTCCTCTTTCCATGCTAGCATGGGTTGGACGATTTGACTGAGGACTGGCGAACCAGATGGCTGCACCAGGCTCCAATCTTGATCCTGCAGAATTTCTACAGCTTGATGCCCTTTCTAATGCCAACCACTCTGAGAGTGTAGTGGATACTTTTACTTACCACTGGCATGAGGGCCAGTCAGGCGGTACTGGCAATGGCCATGCTCAAATGGTACTTGCCACCTGCACAGGAGCCAGTCCAGCAGCACTTGCAACAACATCGCTCAAATGTTTTTTCATGTGCCAGTAAGGCAACGCTGGTAACGATCACGCTCGAATGGTGCTTTTTACGTGCCACCAGCACGGAAGCCAGTTGGCTGCTCTGGTAATGATCATGCTTGATGTAAATGTATATTTCTAAAGTACCTTTTTACTATATTTCTAAAAGACTTACAAATTGTTTTCACTGCACTGTTTTTTTTTTACATCATATAGTTATGTTTGTTACCTGTTAACTGTTTTTATGAAACTGATGGGATTATCAAAATTTTCTAAACTATTTACTAGTTAGAAGCTACTGTATCATTACTTCTGACATTATTATGCCAAACTGAAATAATTATCCCTTTAGCATTTAAACCAGCCATATCTGGCCTAAATATTCTGCCTATTTTATGTTCAAATTGATTGTATCTAATCTCTCACACTTACCTCCAGCATCTTGAGATCAACCTTCACTACTTCATCCCATATCTTCCTGGGCCTCCCTCTTCTGCAAGTTGCATCCACTTTAAGCAATCGGCACTTTATAAGTATTAATATCAGTGAATGGACAAATGAAAGAAAAAGGCACTCAACACATTAAGTTGGAGTTACATGTATTATTATTTAAAACAGTTTGATTCAGCTCCATGTGACATAAAATTTTACAAGGCTTCTTACAGAAACCTAGCTTCTTCAGTCTTAGATTACTGAATGAAGAAATACAGGGAATGGGGCTGCTATTGGTTAAGGCAGGTCATGTGGTGTTGTTTGAAGTGAGATTGAAATTTCAGCAACAGCAGATACATAAGAAAGGAGATGTTCCTGGACTGCATGGCTGGATAAGAAGCTGGTGGCACCTTGGTGTCTGGCAGGCCTTTGAAGGGACTTTGAAGCTAACAGAAGGAAGGCCAGATATATATATATATATATATATATATATATATATATATGTAGGTCCCGGGTTGATTCGGGGTTAACCACAGTAAATAAGGTACTCAATACATAGCAGAGTAAAATTAATTTATTATATAGAAGGAGCTTCTACAGGACTAGAACTGTTTCATTCAAGAGAAATCGATTTCTCTTGAATGAAACAGTTCTAGTCCTGTAGAAGCTCCTTCATCATCATCATCATCATCGTTTAACGTTCGTTTTCCGCGCTAGCACAGGTTGGACGGTTTCGACCGGAGTCTGGGGAGCAAGGGACTGCCCCAGGCTCCAGTCTAGTCTGGCAGAGTTTCTACAGCTGGATGCCCTTCCTAACGCCAACCACTCCGCGAGTGTAGTGGGTGTTTTTTACGTGCCACCTGCACAGGTGCCAGAGGGGTCTGGCATCGGCCACATATATATATATATATATATATATATATATATATATATATAGAGAGAGAGAGAGAGAGAGAGAGAGAGAGAGAGTGAGTGAGTGAGTGAGAGTGTGTGTGTACCAGATCTAGCCATCTTGGACTGTATTTCTCTATTTGATAATTTGAGCTTGAATGAAATATATAAAGGCATGGAGGGAGAGTGGAGAGGCCTGCAGTAAGTGGTAGGAGTGGTAGTTTGTAGGGCAATTTTGCCAGAAGACAGAATTATGTATGTGTGGGGGTGTTAGGAGAAGGTGGAGTGTGGTAGTAAAGATGTGCTTGTATGTATAGATGGCTATGATTTTACCTAGCTAGATATCTTTTCACAACCACAGCAAATCAACAGAAGTCTTTGTCTCTTGTCATCTCCTCTGTGAGTTTTAGCATCTCGGTATCATTTCTCCTTACTTCATTCCATGTCTTCCTGGGTCTACCCCTTCCACAAGTTCCCTACACAATTAAAAGATCATAATTTCCTTATGCAGCTGTCCTTATCCATATGCTACATATGACCATACCAGTGTGGTCTTCTCTCTCGCACACTACCTCTTTTACCCAATTTTTGTCTTAAATAATTTATACTCTATTGTATATGCACACTGACATTATCCATCCAGCAGAGTGTGCTGGCTTCATTTCTTTCAAGCCATCACATATCCTCTATATTCACAGTCCATGTTTCACTACCATGTAGTACAGCTGTCCATATACAAGCATCATACAATCTGCCTTTTATAATCAATGGGAGGGTCTTTGTTACCAACAAAGATAGTAGCTCTCTGAACTTTGCCCAGCTCATTCTTATTCTAGCATCTATGCTTTCAGAGTTTCCTCCTCCACTGCTAACTTGGTCACCTAGGTAATGGAAACTATCTATTACTCTTAAGGATTCCCCGGATATTTGAGAACCTATTATCTGTACATTCCTAGAGTTTATTATACCTACACGTCTTCCACACAAAAAGACTAATTTATCTGTTAACCTTCCTGTAATACCACTGCACCACTTATGTGTCCATAGCATGCACTGGGTACACCTTTTCTGCGTATCAAGCAGAGCCATCTCTGAAGAGATTTGTAATTTGTCCATTTAGCTACTGTGTAAATGTAATTAACTGTTTCCCTTCCCTCAAATTTCTAACTTCTACCAATGTCAAAAATAACAACAACAACAATGATCATAATAGTAATTGCAAATTTTGGCACAAGGCCAGCAAGTTCCAGAAGTTGATCACATTGACCCCAAAAGGATGAAAGGCAAAGTAGACTTCAACGAAATCTGAACTCAGAACGTAAGATACATGAAATACTGCTATACATTTTGCTTAATGTGTTAATGATTCTGCCAGTTCACAGCCTTAATAATGATAATAATAACTTAAAATAGGGAATTAATCAGAATTCAATATTAGTCATCAAATTATTTTAACAGATTACAAGAAGAAAATAAGTGACAGCATCCTTGTTCTGTTACATTGTTACTCCGTTTCCTCTTTATAGTTGTACCTTCTCATATCTTCGTGCCATTACACACAATCAATATCTATGTGTGTGTTATTTACTGGTTCTATTCACTGATGCTAGCATGACTGAATTGTCGCACTTTCACCTGGATTCTTTCCAAATCAGTTGGTTTTCTTCCAGAACCTTGAAATAACTGCTTCCCTCATTTCCATTAATACATCACACCCTCAATGGTCCTACTCTCCATCCAGAATGCTTGTCTCTCCCTTTCTCATCATTCCTGTAACCTTGTGCCCTCCTTTAGCTAATCACTTTATAAAATTCTCCCGCTTCCAAAAAAAAAAAAACACTCAGAAACTTCTTATTTGCCCACATTTTTCCTGGAGACATTGACTGTATAAATTTTATATGTCTCTAAGTGCGTATGAAGGTTATGAGCACTGTCCCTTCCTTTTAATAGAACTTCACTTGTGTGTATATATACATACATAATTTTTGTATCTGTTTTTCTATGCTTGTTGAAGTTGAACAGATTTTCTCCATCTCAGCACCTCACCACCAGTTGCAGTTCTTTGTTGTCTCTTTAATCGGGTTCAGCCTCCCGAGCTCATCCTTCACCACTTCCTCCATGTCTTCCTGTGTCTTTCTCCTCTGCAGGTTTCATTTTTTTCTTTTGGGATTGCTTACCACTTCACCCAGCAGTCATCCTTCATATTCACCACTTGTCTAGTACCTTCTTTTGCACAATGCATTTAATGTTTTAGAACCAGTTATTATCTCAGCTCATTCGTGTTCTGTTTAGTAAATTATGCTTATCTCCTTTCTTTCTGTTTTTAGTATAATCTTTACAGTCAATACTATTTTACTATTGTACAACATTGCACTTCATACACAAATAATTTGCCTTTTAGTTGGAAAGAGAATCTTTTTGTTGTTTCCTCTTTGAGTAAAGTTGATAGTTCCTTCAGCTTTCTCTATCTTGTTCTTAGTCTGGCTACTTTGCTTTAAGAACACTGTTTAATGGGTCATCTTGGTAACAGGGTATCAACTACTTTCTGAGTACTTGAAAGAATTTATTTCTTGAGTGTTCTTACTGCTAACTACTCTCCTGCCTTTACAACACACAAACCTTCCTGTGATCCTGTTGTGCTCCCATTATTCTCATTGGGTACACTGTACAGAATTCCTACCTACTCTTTTTTCTGCATATTCATGCATGGCCACTTCTTAGATGGTAGTAAACTATTGTTTGCTGCCTTACTAAGTAAAATTTTTCACTTTGCTAGGGTTACTTTGAGACCGTTGTTTCTTATGTTTTGGTTCCACATTTCTAATTTTTTCTACAAACAGTTGGTGTTGAACTCTTCTTTAATGCTCTGGAGAGCTGTAATAAAGTTGCTAAGAACTAAACCTTGAGGGAACACCTTGAATCTAGTAAATTTCTTCCTGAACTCATTGTGAACTTGCTGATAGTATTACTGTACATGACTTGCATGATAGCTCTCACAAACTATTCACATATTTTTAATTTTCTTAGCAACCATTACATTTTTGGTGTCCCTGTCAGAAGTCTGCTATAGGTCATATATAGAATCTTAACCTTAATCCTAATTAGTTGTGCTATGACCCTTTATTACTTTGTAATGCAATTCATCATTTTTTATGCATCTGTATTTGCTTCTTTCTCAAGCATCTCTTTGCCCTTGTAGCACTTGATGAAGGTATTATGTCAGTCATTGAGTATGACACCTCTCCATGCTTAATGAATGTCTGTACAGTTGATTAGCTGATACCATGGTTCACCAGATATTTTCAGTATTCTCTGATTTCACACGTTCAGTTGGTGCTTTTTATGTGCCACCGGCACAGAAGCCAGTCAAGGCAGCACTGGCATCGGCCACGTTCGAATGGTGCTTTTTACATGCCACCGGCACAGGTATCACAACTACTATTTCCATTTGATATTTATTTCGATGTTCATGTACTCGACTCAATAGGTCTCCTCAAGCACAGCAGGTTGTTCTGAAATCCAAGGTACTTTGAATGGGCTGGGGCTGTGCGGAACTGGTGCAGGAAGCAGCCTGGGTCTTTGCAGTCACAGCATATCTCCAGAGATCTCGGTCCTTCGTCATTATCTCTGTGAGGCCCAATGCTCTGAGGTCATTCTTGACCACCTCATCCCATGTCTTCCTGGGTCTACCTCTCCCCCTGATACCTTCAACTGTTTGGGAGCGGCACTTCTTCACACATCTCTCCTCATCCATCCGCAGTACATGACCATACCATCGCAAGCGTCGCTCTTGCACACCACATCTGATGCTTCTTATGCCCAGCATTTCTCTCAGGGTGCTTACACTCTGTCGTGAGTGCACACTAGACATTACACATCCAGCGGATCATGTTAGCTTCATTTCTTTCAAGTCTACACATGTCCTCTGCAGTCACAGCCGATGTTTCACTACCGTGAAGCATGGCGGTTCGCACACATGCATCATACAATCTACCTTTCGTTCTGAGCGAGAGACCCTTTGTCGCCAATAGGGGTAGGAGCTTTCTAAACTTTGCCTAGGCTATTCATATTCTAGTGGTGACACTCTCTGAGCATCCACCTCCACTACTAACTTGGTCACCTAGGTAGCAGAAACTATCAATTACTTCTAGTTTCTCCCCCTGGAGTGTGATGGAATCTGTTTTCTGAGTATCTGTGGTGTCTATTGTCCCTGTGCATCTGCTACACATGAAAGCTATCTTAACAGTTAATTTCCCTTTGATGTTGCTGCACCTCTTATGCATCCATAGCTTACACTGGGTACCTCTTATGGAGTTTCTACCTACACCTTCCCTACAGATCGAGCAGGGCCACCTGCTCGAGGGTGTGTGTGATGAGTTCGCTTTTCTGTTTACTATAACTTTGGTCTTTGCTACATTTACTCTAAGGCCCTTTGATTCTAAACCTTGCGTCCACACCCGAAATTTCTTTTCTAGTTCTGGTAGTGATTCTGCTATGAGACCAGGTCATCAGCATAGAGGAGCTCCCAGGGGCAACCTGTTTTGAATTCCTATGTTATTGCCTGGAGGACTATGATGAATAAAAGGGGACTGAGGGCTGAACCTCTACATACAAAAATATATATTCACTCTTGTCTGGATTTATTTGCACATACAAATATACATTCATTGATATATTTAAATTTATGCTTCTACACACACACACATAAACATATCAACACACACACACACAACATTCATGTCCAGATATGTATACGTAGACTTACATACAAATTCACTATTTTTAAAATTTGAACATCCCTATGCTAATTCAGTTGACTGTGTCTTTCCCTTTTGCATTTGAGACGTACCAATATATGAAAGTATTGCTAAAAATAACTAGAATTTGAGAAATGTAACAATGATCTGTGGTGGCAGAAAACACATTTAACACTTTAACATTCAGATTACTTTATTAAATGTAATTCTTATTCATTCACATGTTTTGAATTTATCATACATTATCTTGTAGCTTTGAGATTTCAATGATGTGATTATTTATTTTTGAATGACATTGTAGGCCAGGTGTAAGAAACCTGATACAGCCAGTTTGATTATAAAGCAGGTAGAATATTTGGGCCCGATACAACCAGTTTGAATACTGAAGGGTTAAGGAAATTTGTGAATTATGACTTTTTATTTTATATCATTTTATCTTATTCTGTGAATTTTATGAAATTCTTATTTTGGTAATGAGTAGAGAGATTGCTAGAGTATCAAGGACAATGCCTTGTGGTATTGAGTTGCTTCTTTCTACATGTTAAGTTCAAATCTCACAGGACTCAATGTTTGTTCTACATTCCTCTGATGTTAAGCGTCATATTGGTTCTAATTCAGCTGACTTATGAAAAGTATTCCAGCTATGATCATCATGCTTATCTATTGTTCATGTAGGTAATGTGTAACTTAGCACTACATTACTCAAAATCCTCCATTTTTTAAGATAGTTTGGTGTGATTTGTGGTTAAATTTGGATGCTATTTCAAGGATTTACAGGTTGTCTCATAGACTCAGTTCTTCTGATGTTGTTAAAATGGGAATCAGTTATATACACATCTCTCACAGAAATCTGTTGTGTGTATGTCCCAGTGGAAAAGATTATTCTTTGTTTTTTAACATGAAATTCTTTGTTATTTATTATTTAGGTGATGATGATGATGATAATAATACTAAAACTAGAGAAGACACTATTTATTCCTTGTCATCCAGAAGCACCAGTAACAAAAGTGAGGTCATCAAACCAATTTCTATCAAGTCCAGTGAGACTAGTGCTCTCAGCTTGTTTGCACATGAACTGGATAAGCAATCACAGGAAGCTATTTTTAATCAAACTCCAGAGAACTTACCACCAAAAAAACTGAGATCTTTGGAAAGAAAAAATATTTCCAAAGTTGCTAAGACAAGTTTTTTGCCAAATAAAAAACCTTGTATAACTAAGTATAAATCAAAATCCAGTTTGAAACATTTAAACTTGCTTAATGTATCTGATTCATCTTTGAGATGTAGCTTCTCAAGATTCTCAAATAAAGGCCGTAAAAGGTCAGCACCAGCCCTTGTGAACTTAGCATCTCCAGAACCTAAATGGAAGTCACCACAGACAAAAAAAACCAGGTCTCCTGCCATTATGAAGAAAAATGCTAAAGGAGAGACTCCATTGCATGTTGCAGTGATAAAGGTAAGACTTAAGATTTATTCACCCTATGTTAGTGTTTGTTTCTTACATTTTAAGAATTTTGTAGTTTATTTCCTCCTGTTTTATTTTCTTTAACATGGGTGAAAAACACTGTTCAACTTCCAGTGTAAGGTAATATTCTCAAATGGATGTTAAAATTGTAATGATATTGATAATGTCAATAAGAACTTTGATGTTGCTAATATCTACTGGCTAATAATAATAATAATAATAATAATAATAACAATAATAACAATAATAATAATAATAATAACAATAATAATAATAATAACAATAATAATAACATAATAATAATAATAATATAATAACAATAATAACAATAATAATAATAATAATAACAATAATAATAATAATAACAATAATAATAACAATAATAATAATAATAATAATAATAATAACAATAACAATAATAATAATAATAATAACAATAATAATAATAATAACAATAATAATAATAATAACAACAATAATAATAATAACAATGATAATAATAACAATAATAATAATAACAATAACAACAACAACAATAATGATAATAATAATGCCTTGATGCAGTACCAGGCAGTGGCTTTCATGGCTTCTCATCTTAACTGATTGGAAATGTTATGTACATTGTTATGTCTTGGTATAAAAGATGGGCTACAGCAAATATTCTGCTCAGTGCCACAGATTTGCTTGTCAGTTGTTTGACCTTAAATAATTGAGCATGTCTCTTAGTGGCTGATGATATGTGCATCTCTGATCACGAGCAGAAGTAGTGGGGGAACATCACAACCATGTGTTGAGAGGAATTCTTTGGAGTTTGGCTAATTCACCTCTGGAAGCATGGGTGTTTTGTTCAACATCCTTAAATAACCCTTATTCAGGGACCGTTTGAGCGAAATGGGTTACATTATTTACATTTGACAGATATTTGTCCTCATCTTGTTCGTTAATGCAACGTTTTGGCTGATATACTGGGGTTCCACAGTGGTATTTTAGGGATCCATGAAAAAATTTTGTTTTACTCTTTACTCTTTACTCTTTTACTTGTTTCAGTCATTTGACTGCGGCCATGCTGGAGCACCGCCTTTAGTCGAGCAAATCGACCCCGGGACTTATTCTTTGTAAGCCCAGTATTTATTCTATCAGTTTCTTTTGCCGAACCGCTAAGTGACGGGGACGTAAACACACCAGCATCGGTCGTCAAGCAATGCTAGAGGGACAAACACAGACACACAAACATATACACACATACATATATATATACATATATACGACAGGCTTCTTTCAGTTTCCGTCTACCAAATCCACTCACAAGGCTTTGGTCGCCCCGAGGCTATAGCAGAAGACACTTGCCCAAGATGCCACGCAGTGGGACTGAACCCGGAACCATGTGGTTGGTTAGCAAGCTACTTACCACACAGCCAGTCCTGTGCCTGGCTGTGATGCATTTATTTTAGATGCATTTATTGCAAGAAACAGCCAAGTTTTCTTTCTCTAACATTATACATGGTTCAAACTACACAAGTGAATGTGTGAAAACACAAAATAGGAATTGTGAAAGAAATATCTCTAAAATTAGTTTTTAAACAATGAATGGCAAAGGGGTCCACCAGAATAGAATAATAATCAAAGGGGTCCATAGGCAGAAAATGGTTGAGAACCACTGGTATAGACTATCCCTTGTTAGTATTCCATTAGTCCCTTAATTCTTCACTTGTATCTGCAGTGTTAAGTATGATGGAATTGATAGCTAAGATCAACTTTGATACTGTCATCCCTAGCTACACTCCTAAATGTGATGAAGTCAAAGGTTTAGCTGCATAGAGTTAAGGTATGAAGTAAGTGAAAGAAGAGCAGTTTGATGTTTCTTGTTCTCTGACTCTTTCTATTATTTTTCTTCTTTCAATATTTTCTACTTTTGTTTCTTTCTTTCAATCTCTTTCTTTAACTCTTCTCCTTCTTCCCTAGTCACAATCACCACTCTGATGGCATCAACACCATCACTGCTGTTAATATAACCACTACTGCTGCCACCAACATCAGTATTATCACTATCACAGATATCTTCACCACCATAAACATCACCCCCATCTACCACTGCCATAAAGATCAATACCAACACCAGTGTTACCAACATCACCACCACCATCACACCACCAATGATGACACTACCATTACAGATATCACCATCATCACCTCCACTGTCACAAACCTCACCATCATCACCATCACTGCCACTAACATCAACACAACTATCACCATAGACATCATTACTGCCACAAACAACATTGATACCACTGCTACCAACATCACCACCTCAACCATTAAGAGCTCATAAGATGTTTATTGCCACAGCAGTTTCCACATTCTCTATTTATGTCATTAATTAACATTACAAATTGGACTGCTTTTTCTCTTTTTCACATACATTTACATAACTACATATGTAAATGCCAGAGTGGCGGGGGGGACAAAAGTTAGGAATAATTGGAAATTTACCTTAAATATTCTTCTGATCCAATGGTGTGGACTGGCATATTTTGTGAAAGATTAAGTGAATCATTTTATTCATTCATTCATTCATTCATTATAGTAATGTAACAGGAGGAACATACATTCATGTTAGTCTTTTATTTTAAATTAAGTGGTTTTCCTTTGTCAGAATGATGTAAAATATAGCTATCTAAGTTTCCAAACTCACTGTTGTTTTTCCTTTTAATATGTGGATGGGTTGGTTTGTGTGTAGGTGGAGTCATATGAAGCCTGCAGGAATCAACCCTGAACTCTTGGTGCTCTGAAGTAAATAGGCATGTCCACTTATGATAACAACAAAACAAATGCCCTAACAATGCTTCAAGTTTATGCATTCGGTGGAGTCAAAAAGGATGAAAAGTCAAAGTTATATTACTATTCTACCATAATGTTGCTCATAGATTAGTTGAGTCCCTACTCCATCTATAGAACTTATCAATGGCTTGCAGTAGTGATGTACCTTAGAAATGTCTATCTATCTTTATGTTATAAATCTTTTTCCAAAATGTCACCTGTAAGTTCTATATATAACTTGTTTACTCTTCTGTTGTCTTTACTTCAAGGTTAAATATATTCTGAACTATAGAGACAAAATTATTTGAGTCTAAGAGGAAGGAGCAGTACCAACATTTATAGAATTTCCCAGGTTGGTCAGGTTATTGTTCTTTAGCTTCAGGTTAGCTTTCTCCAGTCCTGATCCAGCAGACCTATGATCAAAGGAGTTCCAATGTAGTCTTTTATATTGATAATATATTAGGGTGGATCTAGCAGCTAAGTGAACACATGGCTCATAAAACGCAAAACAACTGTGTGTGATTTGAAGATGACTTGGCTGCTATTTCTAGCAGGTTGAGTGACTATTTAAGGAGCCCCCTTACCAGTGTAGTTCTATAGAATGAAATAGTCGAGACTGTTGTTCTTGTGGTTGTTTGGCCTTTATCCAAATTTGATTTTACCATGAGATTTAGCCAAGTAACACTTTCAGTATATGTTTGTGTGCATCCTTTTGATACTGAAACACCAGTAGTGTATTTGAATTTATGTGTCTACATAGTCACTGAGCAAATAGAAATGGCAGCCAAATCTCTCTCAAATCCTACCATACCGTCTAGAAAAATGGGAGGAACACATTAGGTCATGTAGTCCTACATATTCCCAAAAAATGACTGGATGGTCATGGCTGGAATGCTTTTGATCATAGGGCTACATGATAAAGGCTGACCTAGGACTAAACATCAATTTCTGTTTCTTATACAAACTTTTCTTCTCTCTTTTAGTATTGCTTACTCTCTCTCTCTTGTAGCTTTACCAAGCTTTCATCATGACTCCTTGTGAGTTTTAATTAAACACCACTCCTAATCTTCCTCTTTTTTCTCCTCATTATCATCACCATCTTTTCCATCACTTTCATCACCAGCACAGTTGGAGGTTGCTGGTTTAATGAGATCTATTTCTGATTGCTTTTTGTGATTTGCAAGTCTTCAAAATAATTCTTAGATGTCTAGACTTTTCAGATGGACAGCTTTACATATCAATGTTCTTTTTCTTTACATTTTGGCTATTGTTGGTTGTTATTGTTTGGCCTTTATCCAAACTTGGAATTTCATTGAGATTTAGCCAAGTAACACGCACGCACACACACACACACACACACACACACTTATACAGACAAGAATTACCCAGAGAGATACAAGCAAAAGCACATGCTTGCAAAGCATAGAAATATAAAGCAGTAAAATAGCATAAATGGAAGAAACAGAAGAGAATCTGACGTTTTGGGTGATAAACTTTATCAAAGAGAATATAAAAATTTATAGCAAAAAATAAAATAAAATAAGTGAAAAGCAAGTGAAAGAGGAAAATATGACAGCAAAAAAAAAAAAGCCCAGTGGCATGGAAAGTCTCATATGGAATGGAAGTTGGCAAGTGGAATAGTACAACAGGAAGTGGAAGCACAATTTGGGTCACAGTGGGGTTGAATGAAGAAAGTAGGATGAAGAGAGTGAGAGATAAAATGAATAAAAGACAGAGAAGGGAAGAAGAATGGAAAGAAAAAGTAACCTATCAGTTTTTTCTCTGGGAACAGGTTGCTGGCCCTCTCCCAGCCTTTTTTTCTTTTGTAAGAAAAATATATGAACTTTTTTCAAAGCAAAATATGGTTGATTCTAGGAGAGGAGATAGAAATTCACTACAAAATAGGACTGACAGAATGGTACTAGAGCAATCTCAGAAGTTTGAAAGGTGAAGTTGAACTCTAGTTTCACCAAGCCAGAACAAATACTGCAAGGTTCCCTGAAGCTGTAATGACTATTAATTCACTACTGAACCTCTAAAATACATACATACATATATTAATAAGTATTTGTGCTTGTACACATACTCACACAAACACCCACTCATATATTAAGGATAGTGAACACAAACAAAAAGGAAGAATGAATAGAAACTGTTCTCACTTCCTGTTTGCTTTCTTGAAATGTGCTACTTTCCCATAAATGAAATTCTCTGTATGTAAATGTGTGTATTTGGGATATGTGCTTGTCTGTGTTTGTGTGTATAAAGATGCTTGTCCTAACTTGTAAGTACTTGTGTGTACTTCATTGAATCTACTTGTATGGATGTTTGTATATGTATTTTGTGTATGTGTCAACACAACTCTGTGAATGTATGCATGAATGAGCACAACTGCTTGTGTGTATATTTTATGTATAAGAGTAGTTGAATACCAACATATGAAGAATCACCTGAAGCTAAGCTTTCTGTTCCAGGCAATGCTAGCTTCATAATGAACTGCTAAGGTCCTCTCTACACTTCATGTTGATTATGTATGTCAGATTTAATATTAAAAAACCACATGCACAATACAGCTTAACACTTTCACTTCAGATGTCACAGCCTTTCTGTCACATATCAACTGTTTAGCCATTATTATTATTATTACTGTTTCTTTATGACCCTTTACATTTTGAGATCAAATCTCGCTGAGGTCAACTTCACCTTTCAGCCCTCCTGGGTCAGTAAACTCTCAGTCTTGTGCTTCAGTTGACTAACCCATTACCCCAAATTTCATGCCCTGTACCTAAACTAGCAGAATCATTAGCACTTTGGACAGAATGTTTAGCAGCATTTCTTCTAGTTCTTGGTTGACTTTTCCTATCATCATTTCAGGGTCAGTAGAATATATATCAGTTGATTATCGAGGTTGGTGTAATTGATGATCCCTCTCCCTAAAATTCCAGGCCTTGTGCCTATAGTAGAAAGGATTATTATTACTAGGGTAGTGGGTTGGCTGAATCATTTGAACTTCAGTTATAATGCCCTGCATATTTTCATTCTGAGTTCAAATCTCATTGAGGCTTATCACCCTTCCACATTGAATAAAATGAAGTACCTGTCAAATACTGGGGAACAATGGTATTGACTAACCCTCCCCTCAAAATTGTTGGCTTTGTGCCTATATTAGAAACAATTGTTATTGTCTTTTCAGGTACAGTAAGGTTTGTGAGGTTGCAACAGTTTTTAGTTCCAACTAATTACCTGTGTTGTGGAAATTTAATGGAGATGTTTTTGTTTTTGTAGCTAAATTTTGCAAGTTGGCTGCATAAATGTCTACAAGGTACTTTATGATATGGAGTAGTGACATAGATGATTATATCAATATCAGTATTTGACTTGTGTTTATTTTAGTGACTCTGAGAGAATATAAATTGACTTTCAACGATTTGAACTCCAAACACAAATGATAGTACTGAAATACCATAAGACTTTCCTACTTGATGCTTTACAATTTCTGTTTTTCTACCAATACCACCATCATGCTACCTACAGAAACAGCAATCACAATAAGCATAGGGTAATGTAGGAGACTTTATGTAGTTGCTTGTCCTACTTGAAATAGAGGCAAAATCTCTTTTTTGTGAAATATACTGTTATAAAAGAGGACAAATTTCATAATGTCCTGGATAATACAGTGTCTGAAAAAATAGATGAAATGGTCATAGCTGGATTGTCTTTGACCATGAGACAGTTGAATCACAGCTAATATGAGCAGTCATATCAAGAACTATTTAATATAACAATATCTCTCCATAAGAAATTTTCTGTCAAAAAAGAAAAAAGAAAATCCCCCCTCCTTCTCCCAACTAATAAATCACTGAATCTGCTCTCCAGAAATTACACAAACCCTTAACACCTCTTAATAAAGAATGTAAGAGGCAGTAATTATCAATTATTTAAAATAGTGTCCACAAGGGTCCTATATTGAGGACATGTCTTCTGGGACATGATACTTGCTCATTCATCTTTGTAATTTAATCAGCCATACACGTTTGTTGAAGAAAAATTATTATAACTAATTGGATAGCCTACTTATATCAACCTTACCATCTGTTCTTTCATTGTGAAAGAGCTCTCTTTCTTACCAAAAGGAGCACCTGCCCTACTAACTACTGTTCATCTGAGTCAGTAACAGAGCTACTATGTGGTTGCTTTACTTACTAGATATAACAAGCAAATTCCCTTTGAACTACACCCTACTATTTCAAAAAGAAAATTGTATAATGTAAATCCTGGACACAGTGTTTAATTAGTCTACAACTTATGTATGATCAGTTCAGCTGATGTCACAAATCTATTGCTTTTAGAAGCCAGTAATTCTGTTTTGAAATCTGTGTCCCCTCTCCTGACAAGAAAGAACAGGATTGTAACATACAGATTAATCAACTTCCATTTATTAATTTGAGGACATATCACAAAGTCACACACGTAGATAAAATGTGGGAAACAGAAAATGGAATTCACAAGACCCTTTATTCAGAACCACTACAGTTGTTTTGACCCATTGTGCACTGGTATCTTACAGCTGAGATGCTGTACAATATATATAAGCAGATGCTTGTGACACATGTGAGAAAAATGTTCTTGAAATTTTAAGAATTGATGTGCAATAAAACCATATGTATTGTACAAAATACAAAAGTATTCCACTTAATTGTTTATAATAATAATACAAAAAGATAGATATAATTATTTATGGTATCACACTGGTACTCATTCAATATATAATTTATTGGAACTGTTTGTATATTTGCCTTTCATTTGGTCAGTTTTTTTCTTAATAATAATCAAATAATTACTTATGGCCGTTAACTATGCAATACTTCTGCTGGCAATTTTCTATCCAGTGTTGGGTGAAGTAAAGAACAATAAGAGAATAAAACGTTTCAGTAAACGATTTTAGTGGCAAGCTTTTTGAACTCCTTGCTTAATGGTTTGAATAATGCATTTTGCTTCATCATTTTAAAGTGGAATATAAAATAGGTGACATCAAATGACAGTTACTCTTTTTACGGCAAAACTACCCAAAGTTGGATGAAGTAGACTGAATTCACTGTTGCAGATAACTGTTTCAAGTAATCTTGCAATGATAAAAATTTTCCACAGGCCTGTCTAAGTTGCATGAGTAATTGTTGATGTTTTCAAAAACAAAAATGCATTGGATAATGCAAGTTCTAGTTACATTATCTGAAAATAAGATGAGATGGTCGTTGCTCAAATACCTTTGATTGTAGGACTACTTAAACATGATTAATCTTGAATTAAGCAACTAAATTTTCAACAGAATTTTGTGAGGTTTCTATTGAAGTTGGGGTAAAAAATGAAGAAAAATTCTCTGAAGGTATAAACCATCTAAAATAGTAAAATACTGATTTGTTAAATCCCACTATTTTCGCTCTTTTCTTTTTTGGCTTATATAACTTTGCTGCTACATTGTAAATATCTTTTATTTTTTCTTTTACTGCAGCCATGCTGGGGCACCACCTTGAATTTTAGTCAAACAAATCAACTCCAGTACTTATTTTTATTGCCTGATACTTATTCAAACAGTATTTTTTGCCAAACCACTTAGTTATAGGGACATAAACATGCCAACACCAGTTGTCAAGTGGTGGTGGTGGGAGACAAACACAACTGCATACACACATGATGGGCTTATTTCAGTTTCCATCTCCCAAATCCACCCACAAGGTTTGGTTGGCCTGAGGCTATAGTAGAAGACACTTACCCAATATGGCAAGTTATGGGACTGAACCTGAAACCATGTGTTAAGGAAGCAAACTTCTTACCACACAGCCACACCTGTCAATTATTTTCTCTTAAGTTCTACAATGATACATGGCTACCATTACTTAAATAATTTGTTTTAAGATAATCAACAATGTGTTCAATACAGGATTTTCGAAAAATTAAATATACTGTTTATCCAACAACATGATGATACAGTTGGTAGTTAAAATAGGAAGAATGTTGCTTGAATAGGGACAGCGATGTTAGAGTAAGGAGAATGTTGTTGGAATTGGGAGAATGCATGAAAGTAGAAAGAATGGTGTAATCAGAAGAATGTGTCTGTTTTAAATTGTTTGTATTTAGATTAAACTTTCCATTATAATTTTAGTTTAGAACTTTTTTTGCTTTCCAGAAGTGTAAAATGTCAGTTATTTTATTAAATCTCTCCAAATATCTTATTTTCGAAATTGAAACACATAGGCAGAGTATTTCATTTGTTATATGGTCGAGAAAGAGTTAAAATGAGCTAGACCGTGTTAAAATTAGAAGAATATTGATTATATTGAAATTGAAAATAAAATAAAAACAAGGACATTGGTACAAAGATCAATTACTGAGAGATCAGTTGAGCAATATATCACTGGTTCAAAATTTATCTCTGTGCCACAGTCTTTCTTGTGATACAGTCTGGTTGTAGCGCTTGCATTTGCACTCAGCAAGACTTAATGTCCTTAAATTATGTAGGACAGCTCCTAGCAGTTCTTCAATACATCAACTAAAAATATATACACATAGTATTGATGGAAACCAGAAATCAATAGAAACATTGATTTCCATTTTTTACTTTCTTTACTGTTTATATATTTTTCTATATTGATTTGTTTCCATCAATACCATTATTGATTCCTAAGATTGGCACATGGCCAGACATTTGTTGGAGAAAGGCAAACTTATTGAATTGACCACAGGATGCAAGTAGTGCATACTTTATCAACCCCAGAGGGATGAGAAACAAGGTTGAGTCAAGTTGGATTTGAACTTAAAAGGATGTGAGGCTTTTAGTTACATTACTTTTCCATTTCTGTTATTCTGTTACATTTTCAGTAGGGTTTCTTTTTAATTAGGCATAAGCCTACTATATTTTCAGCAGGCTAGAGCAATGTGATCTTGTAATTTATGAGCTTTACTGAAAAGAATTACCTGCATAAGTGAAATGAAATAGTGTTATATAGGAACTGAAATTGTGACAATGTCTCAAGTTGCCAAAAGTGTCAATTTCTAACTTACATTAAAATCAGAAATTTGTAAGAGTAGAAAGACAATCTCTTTTTAAAATATATGTGCAGGAGTGGCTGTGTGGTGAGTAGCTTTCCTACTAACCACATGGTTCTAGGTTCAGTCCCACTGCATGGCACCTTGGGCAAGTGTCTTCTACTAATAGCCTCAGGCTGACCTAAGCCTTGTGAATGGATTTGATAGACGGAAACTGAAAGAAGCCCATCACATATATATATATATAGAGAGAGAGAGAGAGATAGATGTATATATATGTGTGTGTATATGTTTGTATCTGTGTTTTCCCCTAACATCGCTTGACAACCAATGCTGGTGTGTTTACGTCCCCGTAACTTAGCGGTTCAGCCAAAGAGATTGATAGAATAAGTACTAGGCTTACAAAGAATAAGCGTTGGGGTCGATTTGCTCAACTAAAGGCAGTGCCCCAGCATGGCTACAGTCAAATGACTGAAACAAAAGAATAAAAGAATGTCATCTTCATTTAACATCTGTTTTCCATACTGTCATGGGTTGGACATGTGTGCATACACATATATATAATTACATACACATACACACATATGCATCTGTATATATACACACGAATGTATGTATATACATACACACATATATATTTATTCAATCATTTTAATGTACATTTTTCATGCTGCTAAGAGTTGGATGAGGATTGATTTTGTATATTTTATGGTTGGATGTTCTTTTTGTCATCAACTCTTAAATGTTTTTCAAGTAAGGGATTTTCATATTCCACAGGTTTTCGAAATTGTTGAGCAACTTATGAACAAAGTCTGTGTACATCAACATAAATGGTAAAGAGAGAAATACGAATACCTGTACATATTTGAGTATGCTTGTGCGCACACACACACACTCTCTCTCGGCTTAAAACAGTTCTTGTTAATCAAGTTCTCACTCTTTGTTTTCTGTTGTTTTTCTTTGCCCTCTTTCTACTCATATTATACTTCAGATATACAATTACAGCACTACTGTTAGTTTCGGTCTTAAACACTCCTGAATGGAGTTTTTGTCTATTAATTGCTTGGATAATTTCAGTTGATAGTTTTTCAACTTTATATATGGAAAATCCAAACCTGTTTATATACACACATATATTTATATGTGTAGATGCACACATGTACATGTATACACACACTATGTATGTTACATATGTATGCATATGTAGGAGATTTTTTTTTTTCTGAAAAAGATTTTTTTTGTGAAGAGGAAACAGCCATCATTACTTTGTTAATAATCTGAGTTCAGCATCTCAAGTGTATGGCAATTAAGCTAACAGTAAGCTACTGAACAGAAGTGGTCATTAATAAAAATGTGGAGAAAAATTCCCCAACAAACAGGGAATTACTTCATTGCCACAAGTTTGAATTATTTCCATTTGAATTCTGTCATTATCTTACAATTCTTGTTTTGTAGTGGGTGTATTTCTTTTTCTTAATGTTTTTGAAGGTGTTCTTCATATCCAAATATATTTGTAAAGTTAAATGTTAGTCAGTTGCCATCTCTCACTTGCATTGTCTTCTTCACACCCTGACATCCACCACCGATGCAAAAACAATAATAAAAAGAAAAGTGCTGTGAATGCCAGCGTTTAAGAAATTGCGTAATGTTACTGTTAGGAGAGTTCCATAAGCAAATCCAAAGATACAATTTTGAGCAATATAACTTGAATGAATACTAATCATTTATTAACTAGGGAAAATATAAGAATTGATTACACATAAATGTGTGTGTTATAATTTCTAGCATTCACAAGGACTCACAGTATGGTGACAGTGGAATGTTTTAGATCAACCATGTTATTTATTTTGTCAACCCCTGAAAATAGGAAAGGCAATGTTAATCTTGTCTTGATTTGAATTCTGAATGTAAAGAGATGTAACTTCTCTACCAAATTTTTCACTTGTAATAATGGTCTCTCATCTAGGCACAGGGCCAGTAATTTTAAGCAGAGGTGATTAGTTGATACCATCAACCCTAATACTTTATTTTATTCATCCTGAAAGAATGATAGGCAAAATTGATCTTGACAGGATTTGAACTCTGAAAGTGAAGAGCCGGAACAAATGCTGCAAAGCATTTTCCATTGATTTAATGATTCCAATGGTGATGTTTATTAGCCACCTAGGCTTGAAGAGATACAGAAAATACATTGAAGCATTAAATAAAGTCTGCAGCAGCATGTGAGAAGAGACAGAGAAGTGAAAGACTTTTTGCAGTACATAATTGGATGTCTTTGACCCCGCCAAAAAAAGAAAATGGTATCCTTTAATTATGTTTCATTATATAGATAAAAGCATAATAATTAGAGCATGTTTTCTGGTATATACTATAGTATACCCTACATTGTTTTGTTTCTTAAAATAAACAGACAAAACTACATGTTCATTGCAACAAAATCTGTTAACTGACAGGGTACATTAGTAAACACTTCAAGTTTTATTTGCAATAAAAAAAATAACACAATACTAAATCATAGCAACAGAATGAAAGAAAATCTTTTAGGGTTTGTAATTTTAAGCCCTTGTGCTCATGGTCGGAATTTTAGGGCCTTGCACCATTGAAATCAGATTTAGGAAAATATGTATTGGGACTGTTCTTTTTTTTGTTTGTCTTCAGTTTTGTTAAATAAAAAGACCTGATTAATAAAGTGCTCTCAAATTAGTCACTAGGTCTGACCACTAGTCACAGTAGTATGCTTGAAGAGGAAGAGGGGAAGACAGATAAGGATACCAGGCAAATTATGATAGCCATTAATTAAAACTAAATCTATTTCCTCTAGTCACTTGAGTGTAAAGCACTTACTTATGTTGGTCATCATTAGAGATAGCCAAGGACAGCAGATGTCAGTAACTTGAATCTTACAGGAACATTCTTACATAGAGATGGAACATAAATTTAAGACCAAAACTTAAAGCCTAAATATTACTGAGAGGTGGATATCTGTTAAAGTTTATAGGGGAGACATTGTTATATTGGGTCAGATATGTGATGTGAGTATACGCTGCATAAGAGTTGAGTATAAAAGTAGTGTGTTGACAGTAGCAGTCACTTATGGTAGAAGAAAGCTAGGGACAACATAGATGATGCATAGATATCAAGATATTGACTTTGATGGACTGGTTTAAAATAGGATTTAGATGCATAAGGATTTGTTATACTGTAGACTTGTCCACTTAATGCTGACATGGAAAATTAGATGTTAAAATAATGATCACCACCACTAAGTGGTGGTGATGATGATAAGTAGGAAGTGGTCAAGATGTTAGACAGTGATTTCTACATAAAGAATCAGTCTCATCTTGGTCATGATTTATTATTTTTTTAGTCTGAAAGCAGAACAAATTATAGTGGGAATCATTAAAGTTCTACATTGGATATATTCAAGTGAGATTGCTGTAATGTAAATGATGTGAATGAATGAATGGTGAATGCTGTTTAATAAAAGTGCATAATCACAGTTGAAGGTGTGTGCTGCAGCAGAAGTCTTCTTAAGTGAAGAAGAAAGGAATTCAGATTTTAAGTTTCTGAGATAGAAATGATATACTTCTTGTCTCAATCTTTTGTCATCTCATGCCCCAATAACAGACTTGTGCAAACCATGGAGAATGGTTTGTAAACAATGATGGTGCTTCAGTTACATTACCTGACTACCAACTTCCAAGACACATCCTATCTTTGGAGACAGGACACTGTGAGTAATGCAATTCTGCAGACTCCTAAAAACACAAGATAATTATAGATCAGTGGTCCTTAATCAGATCCATATAGCCCCTGGGGGTTCATATAGGATTTTTTGGGGGTTCATGCAACAAAATAGTCAATTGGAGATCCACAATAGTATTTTAAGGGCCAATGAAAAAATTTTGCTTTAGATGTATGTATTGGTATTTATTGCAAGAAACAGCTAGGTTTCTTTCTTTAACATTTTACATCATTCAGCCTACACAAATCAATGTGTGAAAAGTGAAATAGAAATTTTAAAAGAAGTTTCTATAAAACTAGTTTTTAAACATTGAATGTCTATGGGGGTGCATCAGACTAAAATAGTAATTTAAGAGTCCATAGATGAAAAATGATTGAGAGCCTCTGTTATAGATGGAATCATCATCAGCTTTGTTTTACATCTGCCTTTCCATGTTGGCTGACATGAGCTGGACAGATTTTCTGTAACAATGTTTTATAGCTGGATACCTTTCTTGTCACCAATTTTTTAGATGCCTCTTACAACATGTAGGGACATGGTGTACCTGTTTTAAGACCACTCAACACAGTAACATGCTTAGAAATGGAATTCCATTGTTATATAAGGTCAGCTTGGGACTAAACAGTAACAAGCTTCTAACAATGGGAACTGAATATACTAGCAGTACACCATTAAGACAAACTGACTAGAAACAGTGAGCAATATTATTCAGCTGTGACCCCATAAGATCAATCATAAATGTCATTTGACTTGTGACCATCTGTGTTACTTTTTTGAAAGTGTTTCTAGGATCACATTATCAAATGTATTATATAGTTTGTTTTTTTCCTTCTAGAACATTAGGGGCTCAAATTGGTTTTGGTTGCTGTTTCTAGCAGGTTGAGTAAGCACATAAGCATCCTTTCAATTGCTCAAAGAAAATATAGTGACAGAAGCTGGTAAAATCTACTCCAATATCTTAGCTGCTGCTTATACATATGAAACATCTGAGATTGCATTTAAAAAAAAAACGAAATTATATTGTAAGACTGGCTACCAGCTGGACTGGCTGTAGGTGTGCAGCATCAAGTTACTAGAAACATATTTCAAACAAGTAGGCTTGATCTTGAGGCCAGTGGCCTCAAATCTCCTAATATCTCTACCATTTGGCCCATGTCATTATCATTTCAAGAGACAAAAAGTCAAAATAAAGCCAAGACTGACTAACTTGCTAGACAGGTGGTCATTGATGTGATAGAACGGTTGTATTGTATTTGTATAGCAGTAACATCCATCACAATCCTGACTCTTGCCAGCTTGCACAGCCTCAGAGTGAGCCTGGTTTCATCACCACTACACCAGCATCCTACCTTAGCATCTGGTTAATTGATCATCCTTCTGCTACTCTACCTGTTGCCAGTGTAAATCAAAGAACATGTGTTACATTTCTACCAGACATGTAAGCAGAATGAAAGAAGCGATGTAATTAGGCATATTTTAATAGGAACACAGACAGCACAGGAGTAAAACTTTCCATGCCAACCTCTTTCTCTCTCACTCTCTCTCTCTCTCCCTCTCTCTTTCAGACATAACATATACACACTGTCATTCCTTTCACACACACACACACACACACACTCACATTATCACTCTTTCCTCCTAGACCTACACACATCAAGGAACAAAGGTACAAATTCTTTTTGGTTAGTAGCAGTGAAGGAATGGGTGGTGTAGGTATACTTTTGGCAGAGAAATGGGTAAAGTAATTGAGGTAGTCAGAGTGCATGATAGGATAGTTAAACTGAGAGTAATCTTGCATAAAACAAAAGTGACATTTATGCTTGTGCTCCTCAATCTGAGCTGCAAGGTAAACAGAAAAACCATTTGTACAAGACCCTTTTGCAGATTAAGTCGATGACAAATGATAATGGTTGGTGACTTCAACAGATTTGCTGGGCAGCATCCCAATAGATTTCAAGTTGTACTTGGAGATGACAGCTCGGTTCTACAAATAATGAGAGTACAAGGCTGCTAGTGTTCTGTGATGCAAATGACTTGACATTAATCAGCCAGCCAGCCACTTGATTACCTATCAGTCTGATGGACGCACAAACCAGATTGACTACAGATATATATGAATACAAAACTTTTCCCAGGTGAAGAATACACAACTCAACGTAGGCTAGTGGTTAGTAACTTCAGACTCAGTGTTAGAAAAACCCAGGGGCACAAACCAGTCTGAAGAAGGAAACTATGGAATCCTAAAGATCCAGCAAGCGGTCAAAAATTTAGAGAGGTCCTAGTTGAAGTATTTGACAAAAAGAAGGAGGAGATAGAGATATATAGTGTAGAGGACAAATGGAAGTTCGTGCAGGATAGCCTACTGAGGTGGCACAAAGCCTAGAAAAGAATGAAGTTAGTATGCTTTGATGGATGTGTTACATATGTGTGCATATATGACAAAATGGCAAATTTGTTGAGAGAAAAATTGGACTGAAGAGGAATCAGATGTAGCGTACTAGAGAGAAGGCTGCACTGGTATGGTCATGTGATGCATGTACATGATGACAACCGCATAAAGAAGAACTGATTGCTTAAATTGGATAAAATTTGTGGGAGAATGAGATCCAAGAAGACATGGGATGAAGTAGTGAAGGCTTATCTCAAGTTGTTGAGTCCCAAGATGATAATGACAAATGCCTGAAATGACTTGCATTTCACTCTGTTTAATAAGACCCATCCATCATGGTGTAAGTAAGGTCCTAAAAGTATTAGGTTTATATCTATACACTCACTGTTTCCCTCCCTGAACCTAATCTGTCCTTTTCAAGCTTTCTCCAGCTCTCATCTTTCTAACACCCATCCTTCTATCGTGCTTCTGACAATGATGCTGTTCAACTGCAGTAATCATATTACAGTAGAATCTGCACATGCTTCTTTCTTTTTGTGCCTCCTCATCTCCCTGGAACCACTTCCTTTACTATCCATTCCCCATTTTAGGACTGCTATACCTCATCTCTAATACCCACTTATATCTGCTATAACTTTGAACACACTCTTATATTCACTACCCCCTCACCCTTCCCTGTTCATTATATCCACCACAACATAGGAGGGTTGGTTGAAAAGTTCATAGGCTGACGAAGACAATCTCATGGAATATGATCAAGTAAGGTTTATTTTTCAACGTAGTCTCCTTGTGATCCACTACTTCTTCCAACGGTGTTGCAGTGCTTGGGTCCCATTGGTGAAAAAGCTTTCATATTGTTGGTCAAAAGACTCACCAACAACAGACATGACCTCATCATCACTGTGATACTGGTTCCCAGCTAAATGTTTTTTGATATTGGGAAATAGATGATAGTCAGATGGAGCCACATCAGGAGAATAGGGAGGATGGTGAACCAGTTCAAAGCCACAGTCATGCATAGCAGCCATGAAACCTAAGTACTTGCATGCTGAAGCATTGTCCTGATGAAACAAAATCCCTTTGTCAGTTTTCATGGGTGTTTGGTCTTGATAGCTTTTGATAACTGCCTCAGCAAGTTGACATAATACTCCCCATTGATGGTGTGACTATTTTGAAAAATAAACACAATATCTTTTGCATCCCAAAACACTGAAGACATCACCTTCCCTGTAGATAAAACATCATTGTCCTTCTTTGGAGCAGGTGAAGAGAGGTTGTTTCCATTGCATGGATTATCTCTTTGTCTTTGGCTCAAAGTAATGAAACTAACACTTCTCCTGGGTTAGGAAACGTTCAATGAAACCAGCTGGATTTGCTCCAATGTCAGATTTACTTAAGATGTGATCAACCTGGGGTGCTTTTGATCAGATGTCAGAGGTAGTGGCATGCACTAAGCGGAAACCTTTGTCATGCCATGTTCATCGTTGCAGAATATTTTCAACGCTCACATAGGATATGCTAATGGCATTAGCAATTTCATTTATTGTCAGTCACCTATCATCTATCACCATGTAATACGCATGATCAATGTTTTCCTTGGTTGACATCAAATGCAGAACATTGAGAACTTGGGTCATCTTTAAGACACTCCCCTCTTGTTCGAAATTCAACTTCCCACTTTTGCACTGTTGATAAAGGTGGAGCATCATCCCCTAATGTAGCAGCCATGTTACTATATCTGTCTATCTATCTATCTCTATATATATGTGAATGTATATAATATATATATGTGTGTGTGTGTGCATGCATGTGTATATATATATATACAAAGTAAGATAGGGGTGTAACCCACTATGGGATAGTATTTATTCAGTATACTGTTAGTAAAGTACCCAGATTCCTAATACATAAATGTTTTTAATTGCAATGCAATTAACTCATTTATTGTATTAAACGGGTGAAGGTAAAGAAGTATTTTTACCATAAATTTATAATACAAATAAGAAGATGGAGAAACAAATTTAGTTTGTTCATCAACTTTCAGATATTAGAATGTTGGATTATTTATTCATTTAACAAAAATTGGATCGTATTTATCCAGTATACTGTTGGTCAAGTACCCAGATTCCTAATACATAAATGTTTTTAATTGCAATGCAATTAACTCATTTATTGTATTAAATGGGTGAAGGTAAAGAAATATTTTTACCATAAATTTATAATACAAATAAGAAAATGGAGAAACAAATTTAGTTTGTTCATCAACTTTCGGATATTAGAATGTTGGATTATTTATTCATTTAAGAAAATGAGAACCTCAATAGCATACATATATATCTTATAATTCAATACATCTAAGATAAGAATACAAATTATAAAAATCATAATATAAATTATTGAAATCATTAAAATCACTTCTTACAGCTGTTTCAGCCTATGGCTAAAAGTAGTTATTTTAATTTTTATTGCCTATAGTTGTCAACATAATGAGGTTGTAGGCATTTCAAAATAGGGTACTTATATATATAACCATAGGCCTCATCAGAGGTTATAAGGAACTTTAAAAGTATTAATATTAATACATTAAACATGATAAACGTATTATTTAATACATGTATATAGATATATTATCATCTATATATGTATGTGTGTGTGTGTAAATATATATATATATATATATATATATATAAATTATTTATATGTATATTATAATATATGAATATATATATCATATAATTTATATATTATATGTATATTATATATATGGCAGTGAAACATGGGCTGTGACTGCTGAGGACATGCGTAAGATTGCAAGGAATGAAACCAGTATGATCCGATGGATTTGTAATGTCAGTGTGCATACTCGACAGAGTGTAAGTACCTTGAGAGAAATGTTGGACCTAAGAAGCATCAGATGTGGTGTGCAAGAGAGAAGACTGCGCTGGTATGGTCATGTGGCGAGAATGGATGAGGACAGCTGTGTGAAAAAGAGCCACACCCTAGCGGTTGAGGGAACCAGTGAAAGAGGTAGTCCCAGGAAGGCCTGGGATGAAGTGGTGAAGCACGACCTTCAAACTTTAGGCCTCACCAAGGAAATGACTAGTGACCGAGACTTTTGGAAATATGCCATGCGTGAGAAGACCCGGCAAGCCAAATGAGACCATAATCTCGTGGCCTATGCCAGGGGCGTAACCAGCCCACTTATGCGTACCTTTTCCTTCTTTGGACACTAAAACTCTGCTTGTGAAGACCTGTTGAGGCAAGTGAAATCAAAATCAAATTCAATGACTAGCGTCCATGCTAGCAGGGTACAAAGAGCACCATACGAGTGTGATCATTGACAGAGCGACTAACCGGCTTCCGTGCCAGTGGCACTTAAAAGGCACCATTTGAGCATGATTGTTACCAGTGTCGCCTTCCTGGCACTCAAGCCCTGTGCTAGTAGGGTATTAAGAGCACCATCCGAACGTGATCATTGCCAGAGCGGCTATCTGGCCTCTGTGCCGGTGGCATGTAAAAGACACCATTTGAGCGTGATCGTTACTAGCATCGCCTTACTGGCACCTGTGCCGGTGGCATGTGTAAAAGATTCGAGCGAGGTCGTTGCCAGTACCGCCTGACTGGCACGTAAAAGCACCCACTACACTCTCGGAGTGGTTGCTGTTAGGAAGGGCATCTAGCTGTAGAAACTCTGCCAGATCAACATTGAAGCCTTTGTGCAGCCATCTGTTTGACAGCCCCCAGTCAATCGTCCAACTCATGCTAGCATGGAAAGTGGACGTTAAACGATGATGATGATATCATATATATATACTATATTATTTATAAGTATATTATATATATATATATCATATAAACCCATGCTAGCATGGAAAGCGGACGTTAAATGTTGATGATGATGATGATGATGATATATATATATTGTCAATTGATCCACTACAATGGTGGAGACTTAATAAACACCAATATCCAAAATTGGCATTTTTTTACAAAGACTGTTCTGTTCATACTAGCTACCGTAGTTCCGTGTGGACGATTATTTAGCTGTGCTGGTCACATTGTTAACAGGATGTGCTCATCACTTGAACCAAATACTGTTAACATGTTTCTGTGTTTGCGTAACTGGTTATCCAACATTTGAGTGAGAGAACACCTATATTATTTCTTGCTTGTAACTGAATTTTAATTGAAATATAAACTTGTCAATAAATGCAACTGCAGACATTTTTGTGTTTTCATCAAAACTAACTATTAATTGTTAATTTCTCAAAAATTAATTATATACATGTATATATACATATATACCTGTATATATACATATATGTGTGTATATATGTATATTTATATATGAGTATATATATATATATATGTGTGTGTGTGTGTGTATATATATATATATATATATATATATATATATATATGTATGTGTATATATATATAAGTACATATATATATATATGTGTATGTATGTATGTATGTATGTATATGGAAAAATCAAAATCAAAATCATGTATATATATATATATGTATATGTATCATCATCATCATCATCGTTTAACGTCCGCTTTCCATGCTAGCATGGGTTGGACGGTTCAACTGGGGTCTGGGGAGCCCGAAGGCTGCACCAGGCCAGTCAGATCTGGCAGTGTTTCTACAGCTGGATGCCCTTCCTAACGCCAACCACTCCGAGAGTGTAGTGGGTGATTTTATGTGCCACCGACACAGGTGCCAGACGAGGCTGGCGAACGGCCACGCTCGGATGGTGTTTTTATGTGCCACCGACACAGGTGCCAGACGAGGCTGGCAGACGGCCACGCTCGGATGGTGTTTTTATGTGCCACCGACACAGGTGCCAGACGAGGCTGGCAGACGGCCACGCTCGGATGGTGTTTTTATGTGCCACCGACACAGGTGCCAGATAAGGCTGGCAGACGGCCACGCTCGGACGGTGTTTGTGCCACCGACACAGGTGCCAGACGAGGCTGGCAGACGGCCACGCTCGGACGGTGTTTGTTACGTGCCCACAGCACGGAGGCCAGTCGATGCGGTACTGGCTACGGTCCCGTTCGGATGGTTTTCTTATGTGCCACCGGCACTGGTACCACAAGGATACAAATTCCATTGATGTTCATCTATTTTGATTTGGTTTGACTTGATTTGCCTCAACAGGTCTTCACAAGTGTCACAAGCAGGAAGGTATGCACAGGCGGACTGACTACGTCCCAGGTAGGGGCCACGGGTTATGGCTTCACTAGTCTTGCCGGGTCTTCTCACGCACAGCATACTTCCATAGGTCTCGGTCTCTGGTCATTTCCATGGTGAGACCTAATGTTCGAAGGTCGTGCTTCACCACCTCGTCCCAGGTTTTCCTGGGTCTACCTCTTCCACGGGTTCCCTCAACTGCTAGGGATTAGCACTTTCTCACACACCTATCTTCATCCATTCTCGCCACATGACCATACCATTGCAATCGTCTTTCTTGCACGCAACAACTGATGCTTCTTAGGTACAACATTTCTCTTAGGGAACTAACACTCTGTCGAGTAAGTACACTGACATTACACATCCATCGGAGCATACTGGCTTCATTCCTCATGAGCTTACGCATGTCCTCAGCAGTCACGGCCCATGTTTCACTGCCATGTAGCATGGCAGTTCGAACACATGCATCATACAGTCTGCCCTTTACTCTGAGCGAGAGGCCTTTAGTCACCAGCAGAGGTAAGAGCTCCCTAAACTTTGCCCAGGCTATTCTTATTCTAGCAGTTACACTCTCAGCGCACCCACCCCCACTACTGACTTGGTCACCTAGATAACGGAAGCTATCAACTACTTCTAATTTTTCCCCCTGGAAAGTGACGGAAGTTGTTTTCTGCAGATTTTCGGAGGTCAATGCTCCCGAGCATCTGCCACATATAAAGACTGTCTTCCCAGTTAGCCTACCTTTGACATTGCTGCACCTCTTATGTGTCCATAGATTACACTGGGTACATCTTATAGAGTTCTACCTACACCTTTTCTACAGATCGAGCAGGGCCATCTTCCTGAGGACATTTGTGGATTGCCTACCTTTCTACTTATTAGTACTTTGGTTTTAGCTAGGTTGACTCCAAGGCCCCTCGATTCTAAACCCTCCTTCCACACCTGGAACTTCTCCTCCAGTTCTGATAGTGACTCAGCAATTAGAGCGAGGTCGTCAGCATAGAGGAGCTCCCAGGGGCAACCTGTCTTGAATTCCTCTGTTATTGCCTGGAGGACTATGATAAATAGGAGGGGGCTGAGTACTGAACCCTGGTGGACCTCAACCTCTACTTTGAATTCTTCTGTGTACATGTTGCCAACCCTAACCTTGCTTACGGCATCTCTGTACATGGCTTGCACAGCCCTCACCAGCCATTCATCTATCCCTAGTTTCCTCATTTACCACCAGATGAGGGATCGGGGGACCCTATCAAAGGCTTTCTCCATGTCAACGAAAGCCAGGTACAGGGGCTTATCTTTGGCTAGGTATTTCTCCTGCAGCTGCCTTACCAGGAATATAGCATCAGTGGTGCTTTTCCCTGGCACAAACCCAAACTGCATCTCATCTAAACTAACTCTCTCTCTAATTAGTTGGGCTATGACCCTCTCCGTAACCTTCATTACCTGATCCAACAGCTTGATACCTCTGTAATTATTTGTATCTAGGGCATCACCTTTACCTTTGTAGCAGTTGACTAGTACGCTGCTACACCAGTCATTGGATATGACTCCTTCGTGTATCACCTGGTTGACTATACGGGTGACTAGGTTATAGCCAACACTGCCAGATATTTTGAGCATCTCTGCAGTAATTCCTGATGGGCCTGGGGCTTTCCCTGTCTTCATGCTTCTAATTGCCTTAGCTACCACGGAACTATCAACTCGGATAGCTGGTCCCTCTGTTGGGTCAACATTCGGCAGACTCTCTTTATCCCATTCATTTTCTTTATTCAGCAACCTTTCATAGTGGTATCTCCAAACCTCTCTCTTTGCTTCCTCATTTAGCGCAAGTGAACCATCATCCATGCGAACACACTTCTCTCCTACCACATCACGATTCTCTCTCACACACTGTCTTGCAACACGAAATACCTCAAGTCTTTCATCCTCACGGCGCAGAACATTGGCAAATTTTTTCTTATCCGCTTCCCCTCTGGCTAAATAAACCTGTCTCCTAGCTTCCCTTCTGGCTGTCTGATACAATTCCCTGCTACCACCGTTCTTCCAGTCCTTCCAAGCCTGTCTCTTTTGTCTAATAGCCCTGTCAACCACAGTGTTCCACCACCATGTTACTCTGGGTTGAGATGGTACTTTGCTCCATCCACAGATCTGGTCAGTGGCTGTCAGCAGATTGTCCCGTAGAAATCTCCAGTTGTCTTCCACATTAAGTGAAGCTATATCCCCTTCTATTTCGTCAAACGCTTCGAGTAGTATGTCTCTAAATCTCTGTCCATTTGCAGGATCTTTAAGCTTCCAGACCCTTCTCCTCCAAGCAGGTCTTCTTCTGGGCAACCATTTAGCTCTGATCCTGAAGTCGCTAACTACTAATCTATGTTGAGGAGTGCATTCTTCGCCTGGAAAGGTTTTGGCATTTATAATCAGCCCTCTTTCCCTTTTTCTGGCAAGGATGTAGTCAATCTGGCTGGTGTGTCTGCCAGAACGGTAGGTGACTAGGTGAGAGGAGAGTTTCCTGAAGTTGGTATTGCAGACCATAAGGTCATTTGCATCGCAGAACTCCAGCAGCCTGGTTCCCTCCTCATTACGAGAGCCGAAACCGTAGCCTCCATGGACGCCATGGAAGCCCCCGACATGCCGTCCGACATGTCCATTGAAATCACCTGCCACGAAGAGAAGGTCACTGTCATTTGTCAACGAGGTAGTTCGCAATAGGGTGTCATAGAATTGGTCTTTTTGTCCTTCCGGTAGCCCTGGTTGAGGGGCATATGCCGAGATGATGGTAACTGTCCTGTGGTGAAGAACTTATCTAATTTTAATTACTCTGTCACTTACTCTGACTACCTCAATTACCTTACCTACCCATTTCTCTGCAAGAAGTATACCCACGCCCCCGACCCCGTCAGTGTTCCCTGCCCAGAAAATCTTGTACCTGTGTTCCTTGCCTGTGAGGAGCCTAGCGGAACCTCCTCTCCACCTTACTTCCTGGATACAACATACATCCACACGTCTCCGTTCAAGCAGCTCTACAATCTCTCCAGACCTACCTTTCAATGTGCCAACATTGAGTGTGCCAACTCTGAGGGTGTGAGAGGTGTGGGCATCTGAGACCCTGGGATGAGGGGCAGCCGTGTCATGTACCTGAAAAGAAAGCTTGCATTTGGCAGATTTCATATGGAAACACTAGGCTACAACCTGCATACATTTCACAATTTTTGCGCTATATGATCAGATAAACCCTACATAGGTGCCAGTGGGGGTGGGGGTAGTTAGGTAAGACAGGGGTAGAACT
>NW_021834254.1:47500-50668 GCF_006345805.1 Octopus sinensis
TGTACCAAGTACATCCATCGGACATCGACATATCTATGAGTCTGGTTATTCTGTCCGCTTGATATTGATTATTCTAGATTAATTCGATTGGCTTATAGTTTAAAATTTGAATCACAAAAGAAATTTTACGGTTAGTTAGTCAGAAACGCACATACGCACCCCAACGCACATCCACAGATCAATCGCACATACATACATAATTACATGTATACACACACACATACACTCATACACATGCATATCCCAAACAAACATGTCCAACACATAAATAAACAAATAATAAAAGAGGTATAATCCAGCTATGCAGCCATCCAGCCTCTCAAAACGACAATTATGCCACTAAATTAACTAATAGGTCACTCACAACATTTTCCATAAAATATTGTTATAAAGATACATATATTAATATATCACGACATCGAATGTTATTTTCGCAAGGTACACGCAGCATGTAACACCCTTTTTTTCTATAGTCAACATAGCGTTTACTGATTTCACCGTAATTTGTTATAATCGCATGTACGCCAAGTTATAAAGTATAGATTAATTTTTTATAGTATAAATATATATCTTTTCTACGTAATAAATCCAGTGTCATTATAATATTAATATTTATCCACCAAAGAACCTAACCTACGAACTAATAGAATTACACTCAAATATACATATTCTTGTGTAGCAGCAGATATACACAAGCGCACCGTCTATTTTCATATGTGGCTCGCGAGAAAACATTCAAAGTACTTATATATAAATATACTTTTAAGCAACCGTGGACACATAGATAACAAATGTAATAATTAACAAGATTTGGCATTAAATAATATCAATGGGGGACTAACCAATACAAATGTATATAAGTAAATAACAGAAATTAAATTAATTATAAGTTAATAAATTGTAAATACTTAAGTTAAAAATGTGATAAAATAAATATGAAGAAATAATTAAAATTACATACATAATATAAGTACAAACCAGTATACATGTATCCATATATTATTAAAATAAATAATAGATATGTATGTATATATCTACACTTAAATAAGTAAATAAATAATTAAATAAATAAGTAATGACTAAATGAATAGATAGATACCATAGAAAACAAATTCAGATAAATACCTAGGTACAGGTACACCTAATATATAGTAATGCTAATATGCATATATCCTTATATGCATAGAAGAGTGTATATGTAAATAAATAACATAAAATAAAGTAAAGATATATATTGAAGAAATACTTATATAAACTTAGTATACAGGCTAATATTATGTAAATTATTACCTGTAGATAATGAGTAAAGAAATGAATAGATGAATAACATAGTGTACAAATCCAGAAGATTACAAATATAGACTAAATATATAAGACTGCTAATATTTATAAAGCCAAATGTGAGTAAATGAATAGGTTTATTAGTAAATAACATAAGATACAAATTTAGGTGAGTACAAAGATACACCAAATATACAATATATAAGCCTGCCAAATAAAAACCTACAAAAACCCAAATTGTCAACCTAAACATACAAACTCCCAAAAGACTCTCATATATTATATAATAGTATTAAAGTATCTAAAACCAAGTATCTAACTATGATATTCATACACACTCTGTAATATTAGAAAACTTCAAAAATCACATATTACAAAGCAAATACCAAAATGAATATATTATTTCCTGCCGTAGTGTATTTCCCATATAAAACAAGACAAAAAAACCCACATACAAAAAACAATTAATACTGGACATATATATTTTTTTATACATGTGTAGCTACAAAATTATATAAAATTATAAATTTATAAGTTGCATGTTTTAGAATTGTAGAAGACCACTAGTATAATTAGATACAGAAGGGAGTTAAAATATTACTAGTAGAAATGCTAAGTTCTATTTGAATCTAGAAAAAGTGTACGGTAGTTTGTGAATGCAAAAAAATTTTTTTCATTTATGTTAATAATATTCCTACCCGCTTTGATAGTGAAAAAGATTTCATTAATACATAGAGAGCATTTTTTATTTTTTCCATTATACACAGGTGCCGAAGTTAGTATTTTCCCAATTTAATCTAAAATCTAAGTTTTTACTTTGAGTTCCCAAATGTATGCACTTAACCTGTAGAGTACATCCTATTTTTATTTCTAAAAGTATATCTATGATAATTAAGTCTCTGTTTCATGCTATTCATAGTTGCTCCAATATACACACTACTACTAAATTGTGTATCCACAGTGCATTGGTAAACTACCTCCTTCCTGAGGCATTGATTACCAAATACACATTTATTTCTGTTTCTGCAATTACAGTTATTAACAGGTTGGGGTAATCCAAGATTGGTCCCCAATCCTGTAACACCATTCACATTAGTAGTGTTACTATTATTATTACCATCCAAACCCAAATTCAACGAATGAGTTAATTTAACATTATTGGCGATATTCCTATCAATAGTACTAGTATTAGTAGTAGTAGTATCATCTATAGATGAACTAATTGATGAACTAATAGATGAACTAATTGCATGTCAATTTTTAACATTTATGTATTAGTCTTGTTGGGTACCTCTCTAGCAGTATATTGGATATATGTTATCCCATGGTGGGTTGAATTTTCAACCCCTATCTCATATATATATATGTTTCAGCCAGAGCTTTCTACAGGTATGCCAAAGAAATAGCTACAGTGCACTGTAGAATAGGGCCACTCCTCGAAAAGGATGGCACACTTACAGGAAAACCAATGAGGGTAAGTGAAATACTGAATGAGCAATTCAAGAGTGTTTTCACTCCACCCCTTGGGCATCTCCAAATCACCAATCCAACTGACATTTTTACCACTGCAGATATAAAATCAGAGGCGGCGACGATAGATTACATCGATATAAAGGAAGACGATTAACCAAAGGCTATAGATGAAATGAAAACAGACTCAGCTACTGGCCCCGATGGATTCCCGGCAATCCTCCCTCCTAAAAGCATTAAGAGAGTCCTAGCAAGACCACTGCAGTTCCTCTTTCAGAGCTTCCTTGCAGCTGGCAAACTTCCAGGAAAACTGAAGGAAGGTAAAATATGCCCCATTCATAAAGGAGGTAGCAGAGCGGAAGCCAAGAACTATAGACCTATCTCTCTGACCTCACAACAGCAAAGTCATGGAAACGA